>NC_030435.2:960226-972726 GCF_001660625.3 Ictalurus punctatus
ACGTCTCAACGAGTGAATTATTTACGAATGGAAATTAGAAGTGAACTTAAAGCGCTAGGTCAGATTATCCTTCAAACTATGGGCAGGTTTTGTTTTTTTTACCGGAGAGCGCGTCAAACTAATTCAGCAAACCAAAACAGCGAATGAAACGCGTTGTTCAGACATTACTGTTTAACATTTCTTTCGCGCAAGAAAAATCCTGCGGATTCAGAGGCACGAACTGACTTAAGAGCTGCGTAATGCGTAATTCACATCTAAATCTCTTCATATCCGGTGTCCTGTGTCTCCCTGTTTGTACTTGTATTTTATATACACATATATATGTGTGTTTATATGTATGCGTACTTAAAAATATAAAACTCTGATCAGTCTGTGTAGACGAATATTCATCTACAGCTTATTAATAAACGACAAACAAAACTACAAGAAGACAAATCTCATGTTCAGAGAGATGAAGAGTCTGTCCATGGTTTTAGGAACAGAGCCGAACCGTACACACACACACACACACACACACACACACACACACACACACACACACAAATCTACATCGTCGTTGTTATTTAAAAAGCTTTTTCAGCAGTGTCAGAAAGTTCCAGACGTGAAAGAGTAGCGTGGTTTAATGGTTTTTTAGGGGGGGGTGGTGGGGGGGGGGGGGTTTAGCCTGAGTGCTCATACTCGCTGTTATGAGCTGCAGGAATGTGAGAGAGAAAAGCAGCACATTCTTCACGACCACAATCAAAACACGAGTCGCTGAACTGGTACAGAGCGTAAAACACTAACGAAGAGTCTCCTGTTCACTCAGACCAGTTCCCCGACCTCCAACACCTCACAGCCTACACCGCCGACCACTAAACCTCCCGGCGCCCGCAAGCAGCACACAACCAGCACTGCAATTCAAACCACAATTACAGCGGCAACACAATACACAACAGTAATCTGAGCCGGGTTGCCAGGTCGGTGCTTTTCTTGAACTCTGACTTGGAGCCGAGACTTGCGCTGTTATTTTTTTTTTTTTAGCCCACAGGTTTAGAATTCAGGTTAATCACATGAATTAATTAATTAATTAGCCTAGAGTATTTTTGTTAATGTAAACAGTAATTACACGGTCAATTATGTGATTAAAATGCAGTCACTCAGTCTTAGCAGATTCTCTCATTATTTTATACCGAGATTACCATAGGGGATTTTTACACCCTTCGCTTCATAGAGAGAGAGAGAGAGAGAGAGAGAGAGAGAGAGAGAGAGAGAGAGAGAGCACAAAATAAAAAAATCCAATAAAATAAATAATAAAAAAATATCTAGAGTAAATAAATAAACAAATTTAGATTTGTTGTATAATAATCTCAAAACAGATGAACAGGTGAAATTGTTTATTAATAGAAACAAAAAATAAGATATTAATATTATAATACATATATATTAGAACAGTCACTAAAATGCATAATATAGTCAATAAAAATGAATAGAAAGAGACTGCTTTTAGTGTATGAATTGCTTATTAAGTGTCAGTGAACTGGTTTAGCCAGCGCGTGCACCCTGTTTGACAACAACAACGACGACGACGACGACGACGACGATACCATTTTAGCACCCAAAAACTTTACATTCCTATATATTCACTGATGATGGTCTCGGTCATGTTTTTAGGATTTTCCGCAGTCCGAATTTCTGTAAACACTTTTTTGGAAATGGATTTATTTTATTTTATTTCATCTTGAGTTTTTTACCCCCCTCACGCAGACCTGGCAACCCTAAATCTCCACATTCATGCCCGAAATCTCAATAATCTACGCATTTCCTGGCCCAAACCCAACTCCACACGAAACACTTCAAACTCAGGCCAGAATAGCGTGCTGACTGACATTCTGCTACGGTGCCAAAAGTTTTTCCACCCACTGAAAAGAGACGATTCCAGTCATTAACATTTCAACACAAAGCCCTGGACATAAAGGCGCTAATGAACACGGCTCGTGCAGGAAGTTCACCGAGAGAGCAGGTTTACCCTGTCTGAGCGCTACAGACGGGCTGCGTATGTGTGCACGCGTCTGAGGCGGAGGTGTGTGACTATAAAGTACAACTTTATTTCATTCATCATGTTCTCCAAACAAGGTGCCGTGACGGTTTAAAATCACAGAGGACGAAATGACATCATACAGTCATGTGGTGTTCCTCAAGGTTCCACTCTGAGTCCACTGTCACGCTGGGCGATATGACAAGATCACGTTATGGAAATGATAAACTGTGGCTCATTACTGAGGCGTTTCTGAGATATCGCAGGTATCTTGATGACTATTAACATTTTAATAATCAACTGCAATCTTATTTGCTCCAATATCGTCACCTGCTATCTGCCCTCTTCCACATATACAAGCGCTGTGATTGACAGGATAGAGACCGTATGCCCCTCCCACCCAGAGAGCACAGACTGTTTTGTCGCTCTGGACAAAAGAGTATACAAACAAAAGTATAAAAGACAACACGGAGGACGTAGTTCAATTCTGGGTCCTTTGTTGATTTTATTTCCAAAATATTAGAGGTGGATTTACAAAACAGACCGAATCATCCAATCAACAACGTTCTGATGTCAAATGTAATCCAGGTAAATCCACAACACTTCCATGAAAATGTTAAACAAAACATGGAGGACAAAAGAATATGTTTTGTAATAATGCGGTCACTTGAAATATGATCTCGTGAAAAACATCACGCAGTGTAATGAAATGAAATGAAATGAATCTAATAATTGTGAAATACCGAGTTAATATCGGTAAACATTTGAAGACAGTAAAGCCTGCGCTTCTCAAAAACACACAACCCTTCTCACAGAGCAGCGCCTCCACGCCTACGGCCGGATTAAGGGCGTAACTCCGACATATCGGCGTATTCGGAGCGGAGCTCAGACACGCAGAAACTGTTGCAGAATCGGAATCATTCAGTTCTCGCGCCAGAGGCCTGTAATTAAAACGATCTGTGGTGAAGTTTCATTCGGCAGCCAAACGTTTTACTCGACTGCTTCCCGTGGACTCGTGAGGACCTTCTCAACACACGTCATCCGAGCAAAACACTGGGAATTCTGCACATGGGAAATCTCAAGCTGCGACGGTTATTAATACGCTGCGTCCCAATCCGCCTAGTTATACTATGCGCTTCTGGGTGTGTCGCAAAAGTACCGGGACACGCTAACAAACACGTCACGTAACGGAGGAGAACGCCGTCACGCAAGCCGTCGCCGCAAACAAACTCCTCGCTGCATTCCAGCTTTTCTACCGTTATTATTCCTCATTTCATTTACAATTACTAATCCTATGGGATAAAAAAACAAAACAAGTGGTTAGTGTTTAACATTTAAGTTCTTATGCTTAAATATTGAAGACGCAGCACAGATGTTACACTCTGTGCAATGTCAATAATAATAATAATAATAATAATAATAATAATAATAATAATAATAATGATAATAATTAGTAGTAGTGTTAGTCACTTCCGTGTAATGAGAGTGATTCCTTAGGGTGTGTATTGGAACCCACACACACACCCACACACACACACACACACAGTACTGTGGTAGATGGTATCTCAGCACAGGTGCCGGTGTGGTACACGATTTCTGGCCGGTCATGCGTAACAACGCGCTGCAGGAGAACAAAAGCCTTGATTGTCCTCTCTGCCAAATTTCACATCCACTCGTCCTGAGGTTTATGGAGCATGACAGGTGGCTCGCTGCACTGTGTGTGTGTGTGTGTGTGTGTGTGTGTGTGTGTGTGTGTGTGTAATGACTCAGCCTGCGGTGCCTTCATTAAAAACTAGCATTAAGCAACAGGCTCTGAAAGACTAAACCGGAATCGAGGTGGGGAAAAGAAAAAAAACGGAGCCGATGGAGAACGCAGCATTTTTCGAATTTCAAATCGACACTGAAAGGCGGCGGATGTGAATGACGTCGGTCCGAAGGCGTTCTGGCCGCGGCCAGATCGGGAACTCGTTTTGAATGCTAACACATGCCGTAATAGCATGTGTTAGCATTCAGACACGGTCATTACGTGCTACTTAGTGTGTAGAGATCGGTGTAGAGACGTCTCAATCAGGGGAACAGTTCCAAATCAAAATCAGATCACAGGAGGAGGCAGGAGAACGCTTCCTTATGTCACCTCATTCGGTCTCTTGTGGGAATTCAGGGATTTGCCACTAATCGCAATAAGAAACGCTAATCGTCAAAATGTTTAGACGGTGCGCACGGCGTGCTAAAGGGCTCGCCAGGTGCACCAAAAAAATACAAATCTTCCACTTCTGCGTTTCCGTCCACACTAAAAGAGCGCTCATGTTTTCGAACACGCTCTAAAGTGGAGAAATAAAGGGGACCAAAAAATAGCATTTTGAAAACACTGACATCATGTGATCATAAATCCAAGATGGCGGAACTTGCCGCGATGACATTTTTCACTATAGATATCTATGGGTTCCTCCATCTTGAAAAGGTCAACGAGACTTCTGTCTAGAATTCTCAGCGAAGTTAAACGACTTATGAATGGAAGCAGCTGATTGGATAAAACGTGATACTGAATCCGTGAAATTGTAAAATTTTTATTTGGATTTTTCCCCCTAAAGAACGAAAGAACACAAACTTTAAAACGTTACCATTTTAATGACTCGGCACAAAATTTTATCCAATCAGCCGCTTCCACTCAGCGTTTAATAAGAATCTCGTAGACGATGTCAGTTTCTCAGTAGACTCACCTTCTCACAGTTTTTTTATGCAACACGCAATCTCGATTGTTTGTCGCTGTGATATTTTCAAACAAATCTGGTAGCAAGCACATACGCACATTGTGATCCATCAACGCGCATGAACTACGATGGAAACTCATTTATCAAATAAATTCCTCGATGAGCATCAAAAAAAAAAAAGAGTCATGTGACTTTGCCTCAACAATTCATGCGATTGGACAACTGTCTCGGAAAAGTAAGAACGGCGGCGGGTGAGAGTATGTTTAGACGATTTTGTTCTCTTGAACACACGAGACGGAAACGGTGATTTATTCGCAAATGTTTCATGCCACGTTCCAATTTTTTCGCAAAAGTTGAATTCCCTTGGAATGGAAACACGGCTCGTGTCTCCAGATTTCTCACTGCTTTAGAGCAGGTGAGTTTCTGGTCCTCTGTAGTGAAGCGGTGCGCGCTGAAGGCTCGTCTCTCTAATCTCAGCTGGAAGACGCTACGGTTCGTCTGCGCTGGTCTTGTGCCAGGTCTTTGAAAATCTCGCAAAGGCCAGAATAAATCAAGCCTCCTCAGACACGCTCTCTGGCTACGGAGGGTATTCGAGGAAGGAAAATAAGGGCATCGCTCCCACGGCGCCGATATCTCTCAGCGCCAAGGCCGTGGGGATTTCAGCCGGTGAGAACACACACACTGGCACCGGCGGGTCTGAGCGCCCGGCGGGGGTGTGACGGGGTAGTTACTCTCACCGGGATGCTTTCAGAAACACGGCTCTTCGCCGTCATCACAAACACGGAGATCGGATAAACGAAAGACGTCTGATCAGACCTCACAACTCCTTACTAGTTCTCCTGTCCAAGTGTCGCCGTCAGTTTCCAATTTACGACTCAGGTAAACGTACAAAAGCGACAAATCCAATCGAATGTCTCGGACGATTCCTCGGACCGATCCTTTGGTGCGCGGTCTGACGACTCTTCAGATCGCCAATCACAACTTTAGTTCCTACCTGCAGCGAGTTCCCATTTACTGTTTGATACGCAACGACGTAAACACGAGCTCACGTTAAACACGTGCAGAGACCTTACGAAGAAAAATAAACCTCGGAAGGAAGTATCAGAGATCGTCGTGTCTCTAGTGAGCGTGCACAGCTAGTGCAGTTAGCTTGCTTTGCTAATCTAATCTGAGGATTAAGCTACTGTAGTACAAAGCTGAGCATGTAGCATGTAAACAACTTATATCGATATATCGACATCGAATAATAGTAGCAGTTCGTCTAGACGGCCAGAAGAAGCCAGTTTCTCTTGCTGGTGTGAAAAGAGAAAGTCATAACGCGACTTTTGGAATTCGCGATCCGGTTTTTCGCAGTTTATTTTGAGCATTAACTCAACATTGTAGTAGGACAGGAAATAGTATTCCATCACCGTCTTGTGTTTAAAAATGACGGCGTTGGTAAAATCTTAAGCTTCGGCGTAAGTGGAACGTGACGTTCCTTCACAAAGGGTCCGAAATGATGCGTTTTAAAAACACAAAACCACGGCGTACTAGCGAAATTTTGACAACAGAGTTGCTTGTGGAAGTGAATCTGTCGACAGGACGTGCGTGCGAACGAGTGTGTGCGCTTCACTAAGCCCATCATTTAGTGAGGGATGAGTATAAACACCATACACAACACAACACAACAACATACACAGTCAGTGCACATCAACATGAGCATCGGTTCTAATCGACGCTGCACTAAACAGGAAAAAACAAGGACGCAGATAAGATCAGTGGGGAACGAAACACAGATTCACTCAGCACAGATAATAATCCTGATCAGACCCAGCGTAAATCTATCGCTTTGTTCACATACGCATTCCGTTTCTACTTGAATTCGTGACACATGTATGCAAATTCACACGTTCGTTATGAAAGAAACGCTACAAAGCGACACGATGTTTTCCATCTGTTGAGGTTTTGCTAAGAACAGAGCGGAGCTGCTATATTAAAATATCGAAAGTTCAAATATTTTTTGGGTTGAGAGTAAAGAGTAAAACTAATTCTTTTTTTTCTTTTTTCTTTTTAAAGGAATATGAGGGGAAAAACCCCCCAATAACTTCTGAGTAACAATGCACGTAGCCAGTGTTGTAAAAGTACTGCAAACCTGAGATTATTCCAGAAAAGTGTGCTAGGGTTAGGTGTGCAATAAGTGTGTGATATTAATAACAGTCACCCCCCACCCCACCTCTTCCACCCCACCTCTTCCCCCCATTGTTGGACATATTCATATAAACCAAAAACATTAATAATCCAGTGCAAACTCTTATAGTACGTTATGATAATACTTCATTATTATTATTATTATTATTATTATTATACATTTTGCAAATACTTGTGAAACTTGATTACAATTATCCAGATGTTAAACACCACCAACAACAACAACAGTGCAAAAATGAGTAGAGATATCATGTTACGTCAATTTTTTAATTTTTTATTTATTTATTTTTAAAGAAGTTGCTTCTTAAAGTGTCTTGAGGTTGTTCAGCTTGAGTCATGTCCTAAACTAGTCGGTTTAGTCGCTGATTCCGGGTTAATCCACATTTAACACAATTAAAGGATAATTAATTAGAGTCGCGCGTGCGGAGTTAAACACGCGGTGCACGAGCCGTAATGAGAAGTAAAAGATAACAAACAACAACAACAAAAACAACAACAGCAGCAGCAGCAGCAGCAACAAAAAAAACAGAGTTGCATGAAAATAAAAAATCACAACAGTTACCTTATAGAGTGAGATCCGATTTTTCCCAGAGTTCACTGCGCGGATAAACGCGTCCACGCCGGGGGTCGGCACGCGGAGGGCGGCATGAGCAAACCGAGTCGCGCGCTAGAGTCAACTTTCCGCTTAGAGTCCCCTACTTTCGGATTTTTGGTGTTGTTGTGCTACACACACACATTCATACACACATGCGCGTGCAGGCATAACCCTGGTGTGAAGCAGTGTGTGTGTGTGTGTGTGTGTGTGTGTGTTTAAAGGAATCCCTGTTCGGCTGTACCTGTTAAACCTGCCCTTCTGCTCATAACTCCTCGAATTGAACCGATTCACTAAAGGAGCCGAATCCGAGGCGGCGAATCGGTTCGTTTTGTCTAATAACCTAAAAAATATATAAAGTACATTTCTGAAATATAACATTGCATACTTGTATACATACATACATTTATGTGTATTGAAAGAGCGCTTATTAAGTTCTGTAATACGCATGTTTTGTTGTTATTATTAGCGATTCATTTGAACGGTTCTCTTTAATCAACTCTTATGAATGAGTCGAATCAGCAAAACAGCTCGCAAGACATTTAGCAAGTAACTACAGTGAACAGTAAACCTGTTCTTTGTTGCAGGATTAAAACTGTAGACATATATTTATTCATCATCTTTGTGGTGAATAAGGTAAAAAAACAAAACGGTTCGTTTTGACGTAAATGGTTTTGTTCGCAAGAGTCGGTTCAGTGTTAGTAAGTCGTAACACTGTAATCGCGCGCCGTCTTGTGGCCAAAGCGCGTCATTGCAACGTAAAGTCTACAGTTCAAATCTGTTCTGCAGCGTCTTATACAAAATATTTTCTGTCCTGATTGTACATTTACTTTTACATTTATTCATTTAGCAGACGCTTTTATCCAGAAGCGACTTACAAATGAGAAAATACAAGCAACTTGAGTAAAATGAATCTAAAAATAAAGTACGGTCCTGGATGAAACATTTCCGGCACATCCGGGTCCATCAAGCAGAAACGATGCACTGGAAATGTCAAGTGGAAATGAACAGCTATAGAAATGTCATCTCCACTAAGTCCATTAAGAGGCAGGGAAATGCTAGTAAAGAGACATTACACTGCACAGTAGCATCACAAGAACAAATTAATTAATGATCTTATTTAGAAAAGCTTCAAAGCATACGTCAGAGATTTATCCGGGCAATAAAGTGATTGTTTCTGAGTTGGCCATGACAGTGATGCTAATCACAACTCTGGAAAATCACCAGACTGTGATGAACGCTGCACCAGAGAGGAATTAACTCATTAAACCATGAGATGAGCTGTGACTTCTGAATAGCCACAGAACTGCAAAACATAGATTATACAGAATATATAGGAAACACAGAGTGACGGCGTGGTGTGATGAAGCGGAGGTAATGTTACTGCCCTGAGGTTGATTATTTTCCTATAACAGCACGTCCCTGAGTCGTTTACTTCTCTTGTGATTTGCAGCTGCACTACTGTCAGAGCTGCTGCTCTAGAACATTCATCAACAGCTTTTAACCAATCAGATTCCAGAGCTCGTGAATAGCTTACGTGATCCCGGAGTCTCTCCTGATGTCCAGCGATGGCCGACGCGTGATGAGGGTATTTCTGCTTCAGGAGCTCCAGAAAGGCCTCTCTCCGCCGCTCTGCGTTCTGCGTCTGCATGGCGAGCGTGTGCTTACGAGGAAGCGTGCGCGGGGACCAGGGGTTCGATCGGTCACACACGTCCCTTCTGCTCGACTTCCTGTCCAGATTGTCCACATCCTCTGCTGAGCATGGCCTCCGCTCGCTCTTCGCCTTCTCTGATGAGGAGATGGAAAAACACACATGTTGGGAAAGTGGAATCATTCTGTAATGGACTTTGTAAACAAATATATACTACAGGTTTTATCATAATCTATATCATCCATCCATCTTCTATACCGCTTATCCTTCAGGGTCGCAGGGAACCTTTTGTTTAACGTTTGATGACATTAGCGACGTTCGTGTGATAAAACAGTTTTTGATTAGGCTAATATAGAGTTCTGGGCTGTGATTGGTCAGGAGGTGTTGATTAGTTTTCTATAACGGCAGCTCTGACAGTAGCGCAGGTTTATATTAATGCATGTTCTAATACGTTATCGTTTCTATAGTAACGGCTATAGAAACCCATTCCCAGTCCCATTCAGTTGACGCTCCGCTAATAATAAAGGGATTAAATAAGGGGTTATAAGGGGATCAGAAACGTTCGGACTGGTGCTGTATATCTCATATCTCACGCCAGACAGATTTATTGCGGTCTCGCTGCACCAGAAGGCCGCTCATTGTTCTTCCACCAGATGTTGAGTATCTGTTGTTATGTAAGCTGGTGTGAAATATGGTGTTAAATATGTTCTGGTCAAACATCTGGAAGGTTCTGTGAGCACGGCAGCATCATTAAGGCTTGTTGAGACGTCATAGATGACTGACGACGGAGCAGCTGTTCACGCGCTAGTGCTCAGTGCATACGTGAGTGTGTTTAATAATGTGCTGGCTAAAAGAGAGAGAGAGAGAGAGAGAGAGAGAGAGACCGCGAAGAGAGAATGAGAGAGAGAGAGAGAGAGAGAGACAGACTAAGAGAGAGAGAGCTAGGGCTTGAAGTCCAATGAATAAATAAATAGATTTATTTATTATGAATAATATTTATTATAAACAATTCTTACATCACACAATGTAGTTTGTTTGTTAATTATAAGTTTTGGTTGCTAAGCAACACAGCAGGTAAAGATTGAGGTATGATATGGACAGAATAATGGATTAAGTGATTAACAGTTTTATGCAGGATTCCGTTAATGTGACGCATCACAGGTGAGTGTCTCAACCAATCAGATTCCAGAACCCAAACGATCCACTTTATCATGTAATAATTAGCATTTTTAAAAAAAGAGTATTTATTTGTTATTAGAAGAGATGACACTCTGCCTTGTTTGTTAATGAACTCTCATGTCCGTGTGTAATGAGGGAGTAAGAAATGAACAGGCTGTAATTTGATGATGATTTTTTAAGACACGTTCTTTCAGACAATAGCGTTCGGGCCACGCCTGTAACAAAGGTCACAGCAAGTGAACTGAGATGGAGATGTGTGCGTGTGTGTGTGTGTGCGTGTGTGTGTGTGTGTGTGTGTGTGTTGGATCTCTGTTAATGTTTTGCTGTAAAAAAAAAAAAAAAAAAAAAAAAAGGGTCTCCATTTTCCTTCCCTGGAAAATCCAGAAGCGTGGTGGAGAAAATCCAGGCATTGTCCTCCTCCAAGCTCGTTTTCCAGTGTGTGAGGTCAAGTGTAGGAGACGAATTCCTCTAAACACACACACGCGCGGATGTTTTTAATGAGCTCTCGGATCTCGGCACCAAACGCAGATCCCTCCAACGAAACCCGAGCGCTCGGGAATGGACAGATATCTCTTTAAAGTTCACACAGAAGACACTTATTTATTTCTATAAGAGACTTATATACTTATTAATAGAAAAAAAGAGTAAGATTTCATATCACGACATGCCTCCAAATTAAACTTAAACCACAACAAAGACAATTATCCGATTAAATACACATAACTCAGCTAAAATAGAGAGAGAGAGAGAGAGAGAGAGAGAGAGAGAGAGAGACAGAGAGAGAGAGAGAGAGAGAGATTTTCTTCTCGCCAGTCATTGCCAGATTGTTGAGTACTGATGGAGGTCATCAGCACTTCAGTAACAGGCTAATCCACAAACTAGCCTTAAAGTAAACATGCTAACTCATGAACTAGCATTACGCTAAAGAGGCTAATCCACAAACTAGCATCCAACACTCAACTGCCTATTATAGGGTTATGCTAAATATTCACTACATCGCCTTTAGCATGAGTCCAGTATGATAGCCTCTCGACTCGATAGTGATCGAGGCTATGTCATTATTAATGTTCTCTTCCATCAGAATCTCTGGTCATGGGCTGCTGCTGCATATGTACCATTAGCAGTGCTGTACACACACACACACACACACACAATCCTGCATAAACACGTACGGGCTACAGCGTGGCTTTACAGTCGTAGCTGAACCAGCCTCAGGACTCTGGTGGCATTTCCATCATGGCAGTGGAACTGAAACGTGTCTCACGAATCCCCGGCCGTTATATCACGTTACAACGAGATGTCACGTGAAATAAATCAGAACACAGAAGTGCACGCCACATGACATGAGGAAGACGCAAAGCAGTAAACCCTAGAGCTTGGAAACGGACGTGATGTCAGCCCTTAGTTTCCGAGAAGATCTGAATCTGTATGTGTTTGAAGATGACAGCATTTCCGGATAAATATTTCTAGCCAAAGTGAGCACGCAGAATTCAGAACAGCGTTCAAACGCTCCAAACACGAGCCTAAATCATCCCTCAATACAAACATCAATCACCGCTTAAGGCCCTGTTAGTAACCAGAAGGTCGTGCGTTCAAGTCCCGAGGTTTTCCAGGTCGAGTCGAGTCGAGTCCCGGCAGGATTCCGCAGAAACGATCCCAAAATCAAGGAAACGCCGCAATATTCGGAGAAGCGTGCAATTTTTCAACACTACCGCAAATTTTGAAAAAAAAAACCATCACAAAAGAACCTCCTGGTAATCCTGTACGGACGGATTCACGTGAGCGTGTGTAATAAGAGTGACGCTCTGAAATCCAGGACTTGTAACCAGAGTTTATTTTCATTTATACCAAGTCTGGATTCTGATTGGTTCTCAGGTGTTGATGAATTTTCTAGAACAGCGGCTCTGACAGTAGCGAAGCTGCGAATCACAGCTTTCTACTACTGCGCTCGTTCGGTCTAATACCTCATCGTTTCCATAGCAACAGCTCGTCCGTTTACTGTGATTGACAGAGCCGGAAAGTTGTTTAAAAAGCTGTACATTAACTTTAAAGCATGTATTATTGTGCAGCATTTCTCAAGAGTGTAAACCTCTGACTTTAACACGCGATATGACTTTCATTCTTCAGGCAGCGATTTAATACTTTCATAATAATAATAATAATAAT
>NC_030435.2:977726-1085226 GCF_001660625.3 Ictalurus punctatus
CATTTATTTGTAGACGCGAGCTGCTAAACCGAGCCAAGCGACAGAGCTGCTGTGCTGCAGAAATGCCGTGTGTTCAGGAGATCCGGACGAACAAAACAACCGGAAAGAGAACGTAAACAAAACTTTATAAAGTGGTTATTTATATGATCTTATCATTTGTTTGGCGTGAAGTTTTCCTCCCAAGAAGGCGATATTTATAAATATATATATATATATATATATTTACATTTATGGAAGGAGTCTCCAGTGTGAACTGAAGTTTACAGAGGAGTTTACACTTTTGTGTAACATGACAAGCTACGGTTTTCATCGTATTAACTCAAAAGACTGTTTATAGCTGCTATAACTAAGCAAGAACAGGAAATAACTTGTTTAGTGGACGCTCCAGAGCATTAAATGTGACCACAAATGGTTAAATGTACGATGTATCGTTCTTCAACAAATAATAAAGTGCAATATTTGGCAAATTCCTGTTGTATACGTGGAATAAAACACTTAAGGATGGTAACAGTAACTCCACTTCATCACACCACCATGTCGTGGATTATTTTACTATACAGATGTTATTATTATTATTATTATTATTAATAACACCTACTGGAAGTCTTTATTGTCTACAGGTACTGCGCTCGTTTTCAGCACTCTCGCCCTGCCTGGATTATAGATGGTATATTTAATCCTTTAACTGGCTGAAAGCCTCAGCTTCTCCAGTTTTATGTGAAAGAAGGTGTGAAATTATTGCACGTACGTCTCCGTATGATTGCACTCACGGTTTAACAGCATTGCTACAACACTCAGGCAAAATTATGACAAAGCACCGAACTGCTGCACTGCACAAAGACAGCCACAGGAGGTGCATTTGTAAAAATAGTGTGCAGTTCATCAAGGCTAAAGCTTCACACCGCTCAGATTTACCGAGTAACACCGCTGTATAATTTCACATCATCTGCAAAATATCCGCTTTAGCATGAAGGACTCGTGAGGGCTCTGGGGGAACTCTGTTTCCTCCAGAGGAGCCAGGACTGCCGGTTTCGGCCTGAGCCTCGGGTGCAGTTCTCCTCCACCGCCCAGCTAATCGAGTGTGATATCACCGGGGGAAAAACTAGTCACACTGTTTAATATTAACCCCAGAGTAAAAGTCTTTTTAGTTCGGGTGTACCCAGTTGCACATTGCTGGGGTCAAAAACAGGAAGAGGAGCAGGAACTAGTGCTGTGTTAGCGCTCAAACGCTCAAATGAATGACTAGTCAGTTAGTGTTCTTTATCCTTTCTAAAAACGTCCCAGACTTCTCTTTGTATTTAAGCTGATTGCCCACAATACACCGTGATTATAATGCAAAACAGAAGCGAATAACGGCTTGAATAAACATTTACAAATTTTACACCTTTAAATAAACACGTGATGGGAGTAAAGTGTAGAAAACAATAGCCGTGTTATGTATGTGGTTAGCATGCTTTTCTCATTAACCGCTAATTAGCCACTATAGCTACTAAAATGCATGCAGAACTAACCATACACAAGTGTGTACTCATGTTTCCCATCACATGACAGACATCATTTCCCACATGTCTGGGATTCGCCCCGGATTGGATGCCAGTTCATTTACACACACATTCACACAATTTAGTGTAGACAATCTGCCCCCCTGCATGTTTCTCGGACAGTGGGAGGTAACCTGCGAACCCGGAGGAAACCAACCTCTCGTTGTACTCAGTGGGAATGTTAGCAGTGTCGTGGAGTCCTCCTTCACGTCAGAGTCTCCAATAACGATGACGAACTTACCTGAATCTGGCTGTCAGGACACATCCAAAACTTGCACCGAGACAGATTTGCCCCTGAGTTTAAAATGCCAGACAAGTTTGGTCGGTTACTGTGAAAATCTTCAACTCGGTTCCTTTCAGGTGGGAAGTTCTGGTCCGTAATCCAGTTGTCTTTGCCGGTCCTGATCTATTTGTCCCTAAACGCAACCATGATATGATATATATGACCTTGAATCGTTTGCTATCTGGAGATAGTTCTGCTACAGCTCATTTAGGCATTAATGATGTTCCCTAAAAAGCAGCATAATAAAAACATTACTAAATTATCCACGATCTCAAAATGCAGTCGATCTCGATCGGATATTACGCAGCTTCGATTTCTACTCCAGATTTGGAGAATATGATGTTTAAAAATAGTCGCCTGTTTTCTGCCGAGCTGCCAATCACCCCGCCTCTTTGTGCTGTATGAAACCCCAGAGGTCCTCCGAGTTATAAAGTCGCTCAAATGAATTCTGGGCCGATTCGGCTTCTAAATGGACCTCATTTGAGCAAGGACAGGCCTTTCAATCTTCTTTAAATAAACCAACTGTCAGGGGTTTTAAGTGTGCAGTAAACAGGCCGGACGTCAGGAGAGAGCTGCTATCCATCAAACACTCGCTTCCTAAAAACATGCACGACTTTCAGGAATCTTTCAGTGTCAGTTTGGGCCGGAAGTGTCGTAAAACCAGTTTAAAGCCCTATAACAGGATGAGAGCAGTCACATAGTGGACAGGGACGTCTGATAAAGCTGTACAGAACAAGTAATGTCTAAAGAAGATTACTATGATTACTTTGCTGATGTTTTTATCCCGGGCTCATTCAAAGACGTAGTGATCGGTAAATCCAGACAAGTTACCGATAAAGCCTCTGCTGACTTGGTTTCATTTACCAAGCGTACACTCGGTTGAACTTTGATTTAATTAGATACTTTTTTTTTTTTTAAATGAATACTCACGTTAGAACAGGACAGCTGTAATAATCGGCTCAGTGCTGTGTTGTTTATTCAGCCAGTGTGCGGTCTGATCAGCTTGAATGAGATCACGAGCAAGGGAATGCATCCGATCAGCAAAAAAGAGTCTGTTGTACTAATCCCCTCCATACAGACGGGAATCAGGAGACAATACAGACATATGCTGCCATCAGGGAAGTCGCACAATAACACGGCAGACGAACCTCAGACAGACGAATAACGCAACAGAAAGACCAGCGTAGCATTAAGCAGAGCCTTTTGTACCTACAGAGAATAAATACGTGCTGTCTGTGCTGAAGTGTTTCAGTCATCCAGTCACTGAAATAACTTCTAGTGGTGAGACAGAGTGTCTGAAATCATGCAAACATTTATCAATGAGTGAGGGGAGTCTCAGAAATCAGTGAGAGGGATTTAGCGAGTACCTGGCTGATGAGGAGTTCCTCAAGGCTTAGTATTTGGTCCGCTGCTGTTTGTATTTTACTCTCTATTAGGGGTGTAATGCATTGACACTATCTGTAAATGTATCTGCTTAGCGTTTAAAACATCCATTATCCGTAGTGTTTAAAATATCCATTAAGGAGCGTGGTCTTTCCTTTTTACCGCAAGCTGAATGTGACAACTCGCTCAAGCCTACATGAAAGCAAAGCCTTCGAGCTTCCTTAATACATCACAGACATCATACGACTGAACTTATTCTCTATGAGTCAAAAACTAGTCTCACAGACCGTTTCATCGGCTATTCGGCGGTTTAAGGAAGTGACGTCTTTGTTCCTTGGGCGTTTCCAGTTAGTTGTCGAGCACATACAGAACAACCGCGGGAGATTCCGATAACAATGTTCCCAACTTTTCTGCTAAGGACATAATTGTAAGCATCCAGACTGTGCTAAGCTTTTACTGCATCTCTCGCGTAGACGCACTCGGTATCACCCAGATAACGGTACACGTCTGGATAAGTTACTCCAGTTAAATGTTTAATGTTCTGTGTGAAAAGTTGTCACTTCAAAGTCTATTTAAAGGGTCTGCTAATTCCACTTCAGTGGGCCTCATTATCATTTACTATAGTTGTGTGTAAATGTTTTCGTTGGCCAAACTGAACTAAAAATCCCCACCGGTTTCACTTCGTACACACGTGTGTGTGTTGATAAACACCAGCTGTACAGTACCAAGCACATTCAGAGCAAAGCTGATTTACATTTAGCCACACCCACATATCCATAGAAGGCAAAGACGGCTGAAAAGACAAAATGGCGACTAAATGGTGGACGAGCACTTCCTAAACGCATCTTCCAGTGTGCTAAATCCTCCAGTAATGCAGCTCAGCCACTGCAGCTCATCAGCTTTCACAGACACACCATACGGCGCCATTACTTTTGCCCCAACTGAACGTCTAGCTTTATTTGTCCTAATTTATGGATTTGTTTATGGATCATTGTCTTTCATAAAGCGTTCCTTAAATTGGTGTGCAATTGAAATAAATAAAATGTAAAAAAAAATAATGATTTTTGCGCTGGAGAGAATAATCTGTCTATATTATAATAGAGAAGAGTGAAAAATCATTTTAAAATCCCACATCTACTCAGATGCCTTTGATCCCACAAAAGATCTCGGTGCCTGTATTAAATGTTAAATCTGTTTATTCATGCCATGCCTTTATTATGTATTGTTGATGCTTGATATATAGAATATTCTGGATATCATTATTACAGCTTTATGCTTTATGCTTTGTATTGTTTGGTTTAATTCACTAAACTGTTAGTTATAGTCTTCCTTTACCTGATAGCAATATTAGCCCTGTAGATGATGAAGAAGAATATAAAGACATTTAGGGCCATGTGGTGCACTTTTCTTTCCAAGCTGTCTATCAGTAATCAATACAGCGTGACTGGACTTGTGTTATAATCTTGAAGGCATTTCACGACGTGTCTGTGGTTCCTCTTTAGTTCTGCTCAGGATTTTTCATACTGAGTTCATTTTAAAGGTCGTTATGATATTTAGCAGCAAGAGCCTCTTGTTTGAGATGATAAGAGTCCTTACCTGGGTTGGAGATCATCTTCATGCTCTGCTCCTGAAGCTCCTGCTGTTGGTTCGGTGTGGATCTCAGCAGGTTTCCTTCACTGCCGGCTCTCATCAGCCTCTCGCCCACGATCAGCATCCTCGAGCGATCCCCCGGTGGCTCCTTCCGCGGCTGCTTCGATGGTTTCACCAGACGTGATGAGATCATTTCGCGTCGTTTCAAAGATGTATCCCTTGTCAAGATCAAGATCTCAAGATCTTCCCGCCTTCTTCGTCTTTGGCAGCCTAAAGACGAAGCTGTTTTCTCGTGCACTAGAACTTCATGGTGCTTGCTCAGAAGTTTGGATGAGAAAACAGCCCACTTCAAAGCTGTCCTGTCTGATCAGTTCCCGAGTCCCGAGACCCTCGCTGCTGTCCCTGACTAATCCCTTCCACGCTCAGCACAAACACTCCCTCCGGCTCTGAGCTCAGGAATCAGAGCCTTCGTACACTCGGCTAGCTGTGCGAGCTGCACATGGATTTAACGAGGCGAGACAATTACCGTGGAGTCAGAGAGCGAGACAGCGACAGAGAGCGAGAGAGGGAGAGAGAGAGAGAGAGAGAGAGAGAGAGAGAGAGTAGAGCAAGCGAGAGATTTATTCCCTAACTGTATGCGTCATGCTGAGAGGAAAGAACCTCGAAATGATGGACGTCCAACAGAAATTGCAGCGTTTACAAAAATCAAAGTGAGAAGATGCAGGAAGCTGGTTAAAACGTCAGGTTTACACACGTCCTCATGAACATGTCCTCCCTGCTCACATCATCCATTAAACTTCTTCTGGTATCTTATTTAAAGCACCTCTCCAACCCTAACCCTAACCCTCATAACCGAACGCACCCTGTTCCCATTATATGATTTTATGATTATATACGAATCGTTTCATGAATCCAAAGTGAAATACAGACGATCATTTCTCCAGACTCTGGAACTCAATATCAGTGTTTACCAATCGCTCAGCACCTTTCGCGCACTTTTTGAAAAAAAGTGCACGAGGTTGAATTTTCACTCATTTCTAGTCATTATTTATTTAAACGTAAATACTGATCAAACCGCAGGTTTATATTAACGCGCTCGTTCTAATGCGTTATCGTTTCTATAGTAACCGCTCGATCACAGCTCCGCTATATAATAAACAGATTAAAAAAAAACGTGTGCAATCGTTGACATGGGGAAGTTTTCTGTAAGGAGGAATGTGTTTATTTAACATATACGGAAGGAGTCTCCAGTGTCAGCGTGAACTTTTCCAACACCTTCAGAACAGACGAGCTTACGCCTTTTGCTAACATGAGAGCACTAGCTCAAGAGAGAGAATAAATCGAGGCTGGTGAGGGAACAACTGTTTATAGCTGCTATAACGTAAGTGAGAACAGGAACTGACATGTTCCACAACATAATGTATATAAACAGATATAAATTATGATGTGTCTCAATTTGCCGTTGTATAAGAGGAATAAAACGCTTCAGGACGTGCAGGGTGTCAGGAAATGTCCTCAGAAATGTAATTCCACTAACAGACTTTAGCTATCTCGGCTAGCAAGTAGCTAGCTAATATCAACAACGAATGCTTTTTGAGTTAACAGTTAAGAAACGGTACACAAAATTTAAAGTGTGACGAACTTAACTCATAATTATGTAATTACAGTATCATTTCATGTCCAAACTGTATCATTTTTGTTTATTTAAAAACATAAAGCGCAATAAAATGTTTTTTTTTGTTGTAAATAATCATAATTTTCATTATTGAGTAAAGTGATCAGGACAAAACGTTTTAATCTTTATCACAGTGTGAATGAGGTTTGATTTAATCCAGTATATCTAACAAACTGTTAATAAACTCAGTGTATACAGGTATAACATGGGATTATTTTTAAATCAGAAAAAAAAAAGTCGAATTATTATTAAAAAATAAAACTTCTGACGCATGTCCTAGCCAGGAATTCATTTCTGTTTCATCAATAATTAATTTCTTTAATAAAATAACGAGTAAAATAACGGATGGTCGCAGCATCGTTTTAATGTGCATTCTCTGTCAAAATGAAGAAATTGAAACGTTCGACGACTCAGAGGACGAATTCCAAGAACTCAAGGCCATTCTGTGTAACATCCTGTTCATTACTGAGGTTTTCTCTGCATCATTAAAAACTATTTTTATTGCATGCCGTGCGAAGCCTGAGGGACGGCCGGCTCTCTAATTTGCACTCTCGTACCCTGGGGATGAAAAATAAATTCTGTGTGCAAATGTGAAAAGGTGACAAATAATCCCAAATTACTACAGCCAGAGGTACAGAGGCGCAGCGCGACGCTCACACGCAGGACGTCGCAGAGATCGGTTCAAAAACACTGTATATTTCACTCAGTTCTCATATCCGGAGATGTCACGCTGCGCTCCTGTAGGACGAGACATGAAGGAAAAACCCGTTCCTTTGAAGATGCTAACGCTAAACATACGACTCCGAGTCATTTCTTTAAGAAATGCCCGTGTTCATTTTGTAAAACAGTGTCCCGGGTAAAAACGCTACAGATTTACCCCTCAGCTGTTAGCAAAACTTTTCTGAAATTTAGCAATGTGCTATAGTTGCTCGCTTTAGTAACTACACTAACTATACTTTAGTTTTATAGTTTTATTTAACTTCAATATCCAAGGTCACTATGCTAGTCAAGGTTCGGCTAAGTATTATATCATGCTAGCCATCATTAAGCAAATTTTTATTGCGCTTATAGCTCCTTCAGGTTGACTTTCCACAACATTAAATCTAATAACTATAAACGGATACAAAATCAACAGCGTTCTTTAATTAATAAAAGGAACTGCTGTGGTGTAAGAGGAATAAAACATTGCAGGACGTGGTGTTAATGGAGAATAACGATAATTGTGGCAGTAATAGTACGTCTGCTTTGTTACACCACCACGTAGTTGATTATTTTTCTATGGAAGCACGACACGGAGTGTTTCATTCCGTACATAATGGTTATCGGAAAACAGGGTGAGCCGTGGACCTTTTACAAAACCATTGATCTCTTTTTTTATTGCTAAACCCTCGTCTCCATCATAAAGCTGTCGTGTATTTTGAATGGAAAAATGTTATTATATGTAACTCCACGTAGGGAGCTTCAGCACCTCCACCTCCACCTCCACCTGTTCAGGTGTCGTATTGAACCCCCGGAAAAAATCCGTCTCAGTAGTACATTACGCAGATAAATCTTTAACCTCCTCCTCTATTTGCGAGCACAAACTCTCTCCTCCGTAATGAACGCCTTCAGCATTAGCATCGAGAAATATCAGGAGGGCCTTCAGTCTTCTGCCTCGCTGCTGCCGCCGCTCCTGCCGAGCATAAAATCTATCACACGGAACAATAACTGCGGCGCAGAGGAAAATATCGCTCCCATAAGCGCTGTTTTCAGTCATTAGTCTCTCTCCACAACGGCTCCTAACTCGAACCGCAGCAGAGGAGCGAGAAGACTGATGAGACCACCGGTCGTAACACGGATCCTGAGAGCTGGCGCTTTCAGGTCGTGTCTGCTCAGGTTTTTAATGGATTGCGATAAAATGGGACAAGATCGATCTGCTCTGTGACCATCACAGGAAGTGTTTACTCACAGGGAGAAATATTTACAGGAATATACGAGGAACGCTTTGGGCCTGTGTTTTAATGAGGCTCTGGGTCAGCTCTGATATCATGAGGTTTACTTCATTAGGAAGATATGCATGCAGTTTTGTAGCTGCTCTGTGATGGTATCATCCGAGGTTCTGTGCTAATCACCGGGAGGTTGTGAGGTCAATCCCAGGACTGACAGGGAGCCACAGAGAATTTCTTGTAAAAACACCACCATACAGAGAAAGGTCTCATTTACCGACAAACATCGCTGCGAACGCGAACGCGAACGCGAAACTATCTCGTGCTATTATGATTTCGCCGCTCCGAGTAGTTTTCCGCAGAAAAGTGCAAAAAACCCGCAAACTGCATCGCAAATTTTGAAAAAAGCTGCAGCAAAATCGAGCGTTTGTCGGCAGCAACGGCCGTAAAAAAAACTACGCGAAATACTCCGTACTCGTTGAAGCGGCATGCCTAGCATAAATACACTAACAAATGGGCGAACAACCGAAAGTGTTGGAGTAGCACGCCTAGCATGCGCACACAAACGAAAGGGAAGAATTCTGTAAATACTAAACACCCTAGGAAGTAGACAAAATAGCAGCATGTGTACCATAAATACACTAACAAATGGACAAATTACCTTAACTACTTAGGTAGCATGACCACTGTGAAAAAAAGAGAAAGAAGTAAACTACCATGTCGTCGTATTGTAGTACAATACAAGAACAAACAGGCAAACTACTGTAAATGCTGGAGTAGCGTCCATGTTTAGCATAAAAACCCTAGTAAATAGACACACTACTGTACTAGAACTGCTGGAGTAGCACATCGAATGTAAAAACTATAGTATGTGCTGGAGAAGCATGTCTATCCTGAACACGTGCAAATTAACTGTACAAATGCCGTCAAACGGACAAAACTACCGTAACATCTGGAGTAGCACCTCTACCGTAAAAAACCCTAGTAAATGGAGAAAACTACCGTAACATCTGGAGTAGCACCTCTACCGTAAAAAAACCCTAGTAAATGGAGAAAACTACCGTAACATCTGGAGTAGCACCTCTACCGTAAAAAACCCTAGTAAATGGAGAAAACTACCGTAACATCTGGAGTAGCACCTCTACCGTAAAAAACCCTAGTAAATGGAGAAAACTACCGTAACATCTGGAGTAGCACCTCTACCGTAAAAAACCCTAGTAAATGGAGAAAACTACCGTAACATCTGGAGTAGCACCTCTACCGTAAAAAACCCTAGTAAATGGACAAACTGTCATATCTGTGGAGAAGCATGTCCGCTATGGACGCATGGGCAAATGACTAAAAATGCAACACTGTCAAACTGACAAACTACCGTAACATCTGGAGTAGCACGTCTACCGTAAAAATCATAGTAAATGGACAAACTGTTAGACTTTATTTGCACGCTCTTTATTTGGATATCTTTTCTTCCCCTATTCATCTGTGATGTTCTCTCGTAGCTTTTTTTTTTTGCACCACAAAGATGCCAGGCTCTATTTCCTGTCCCCGAGAGCGATGCAGTCATCTGTGTGTACTTTCGTTTTATTATTTTATCAGAGAGTACTCGGGGGCAGCGTCTCTGACTTTGGGTCTTCAGGAAATGAGATTTTTGAGCTGTTAATTTAGTTCACCTTTGCTGGGAGCAGAAGGACACGCGAGAGCAAATGCACAGATCCGACTAGCCTTTATACTTGCACTCTCTGTGTGTGTGTGTGTGTGTGTGTGTGTGTGTGTGTGTGTGTGTGTGTGTGTGGAGATGAGTAAGTACAGACTCTAATGCTGCTTATAGTATATTGATTTTGTCCCTCACTTGGCCACGAGGTCTCACACAGAGGACGGAGAGGAAGAAGAAGAGGCGGTACGTGTCCTGTAGCCCTTTGACTTTTTCCCCTCCATTAGCCACGGTGCTAAAACTGTCACTTTGTTACCTACAGAGGGGGTAAAATACAGCGTTCATTATGTCCACTGAGGCTGAGGAGAAATAGTTGTGTGTCCTGGTCAGAAATAGGACGCTAAGTGTCCAGGACTTTGTGTACGGTGCTGTACATCACATCCAGCTAAAGCTAAAATTACCTTTGCATTTCCTAAAAATAGTTCTCAAAAGTTGATAAGGTCATGGCAGGGTGAACGTTTCACATGTAAACCAAATGGAAGGAGTCTCCAGTGTCAGAAGTAAAGCTGTAACTTTGATTTAGTCTCATTAACTTTAAGAGAGGAACAAGCAGTTCTGCTAGTGTTTCCATTTATGCTATGTGTGCTAGTTATGGTAGTTTGCCTGTTTGCTAGGGTATCTAGAGTAGCTGTACTAATTCGACAGTTAAGGTAGTTTGTCCATTCAATAGGGTGTTTATGATAGACGTCCTGCTCCAACTGATTTGGTATTTTTTTTCTATATGCGCCAACAGTTAGGATAGTTTAGCCATTTGATATGTTTTTATGCTATACGTTACGCTAGCCGAGCAGTTACAGCAGTTTGTGCAGAGTTTTTACGGTAGACATGCTACTCCAAGAGTTACGGTGATATGCCTGTTTGTTCATGTGACATTTTATTTTTTTCAACAGGACATACAGTTTTATTTTTATTTTATTTATTTTAATAGTTTATTTGTGTTTATTTGTATTTGTTTCCCTGAAAAGGATTAAGCGGTATAGAAGATGGATGGATGGATGGATGGATATATATATATATATATATATATAATGCACATAATGATTAGTTATTTGTTAGTGACAGGTATAATTATCGTCTACATTTTTACTCTAAATAATCATGATGCTCATATATTTTGGGCAAAATCCCATCCTGCAGGCTGAGAGACTGAACCCTGGGAGTTGTGAGGTATTTGAAGTGAACTGCAGAGTAATTACCAGCACTGAGTCGTCCTCACCTGTCCAACACACTCGCATCTGATGCTTTGATGTGCGACGCATTTCCGCCTTCATTAACTTCCACGTCTCTGATCTTCTCTCACACAGACCTGCACAGACGCTCCAGCATGTGGACCAGAGAAAATTAACATAACCTCTGCATTTAATAGCAAGTTTATTTACATTATTCATTTATATTATCATAAAAATTCTCATGACGCGTTAGGGATTTTTTTGTGGTGTGTGTTTTTTTTTGTTGTTTTTTTTAATAAAAATTCCATTAAGGAAACCTGAAATCAAAACTATTTTGGTCGCATTTAAAAGACACACATTTCCATTTCCAACACTTTGTACTCACTGTTCTCATCATCAGATCATTAAGCATTTGGGATGATCTTGATGACTCAAGGCTATATTTATGTATTAGGTATTTATGTATTATACTGTAAATCCACATGTATACGTTTGTGTTATTGGATGAGAGCGACAGTTCTTGTTGTCTATATATTTATATTTTAATTTTTGCTTTGATGTGACTCTATTATTTATTTTAAATATCTATAATTACTCACACTGTGTGTAGTTTTTTAATTGAATTATTCTGAGTTGAAGGAATGTTTGTGATACATACTGTAAATTAATACATACTTAATTATCCACTGCCTTTATTGCACATATTTTAATATATATAAAAAAAGAAGAAACAAGTTTTATTCTGAGAAGAGTAAAGAAATAAAAATAGCCTGAACTAAATATTTAAAACAATCATTTAATGCTTTAAAATTTTAAGCCACTGTAATTAAGTATTTTTTAAAAATAAAGCTACATATTTTTTTTTCTATTATTTATTTATTTATATTTTTTTTACATGAAAGAATTTTTTGTTTCTTTTTTAGCTCATGTTCCTGGGCACCTCTAAAAGACAGCATTTTCTATTTTCCTTTAAAAAAACAACAAAAAACATGAACGTGCAGTTCTGTATATGAAATTTTTTCACACATAAAAATATCAACAAATATCTATTTTTTCCACATGAAAATCTGAATTTGTGATTAAAATTGAGTAAATTAAACACGATTTCAGGCCACAATATCACACAGATATGAAACGTTTGTATATATTGTATATTTCATTATTTATAGTGTGTGTAAAGATAAGAAAATGGCCATGATAATCAAACCTGGTCCTCTAGTGCCCTCTAGTGACCACAAACGACAAAACATAAACAAATCCAGTGCATTTATTCTACAAACTGCAGCAGAGCTTTGAGATCTGATCACTGTGGGTCTAAACCACAGTGATAAGTGATCAGATCAGCTTTAAGCTAAATTAATAATAATGAATCGACTTGTTTAGCAGAATAAAGCAGCATTCAATGCTCATATGCTATATGAGAACCTTAAAGGTTCTGTCTAGAACTCGACACCAAAGTGGTTGTGTATCAGAAAAAGGTTCCACACTAGAACATGGGTATGAAGTGAAGAACCTCTGTATATACATATAGATGAGAACCCTTTATCTACGAGTCATCACATCATGTAGTTAGTTTTGATGAAATGAACAATATTTAAATGAAAAGTGCTGTGATCAATCAGAAAGTGTACAGTGGATGCTAAAAAAAGGATTTTTGTTCAAATGGACTTTAATATATTGAGAATTCATTTGTAAAATGTTTGTATTCTGAGAAGAGTAAAGAATCTGGAATTTAATATAAAATAAAAGAAAAAATGGGCCATGTTAATTAAGTATGTTTTAATAGAGCTACTTTTCCACAAATACAGTCAAATTGGCATAGCTTTATTTATTACTGATATTCATAATTTTCTCACATTTCAGCCCCAGTAATGAGCGACTACAGTGATGTGAAGCTAATCAATTCTTAATTTAATCATCTTATTTCACTTTCTCTGCAGAAATAAAGCGTTGCTCCATAAATCGACCATCTGTCATATTGAATATCAGTATTCCCTTCTGCCTATTCATTCATTTCTCAGTTTTATTTGTAGATTTGTCTATAGGATGAACTACATACACTAACAGAAATGACTCTGAGAATTATTTTTTATTCATTTGACTAATCTAATCCAAGGCTGTACACGGAGAATGATCAAACACTATATTGCACCTTTTACTCTACACACAACACTCTGTATTTATTACACTGCTGTTATTGACAGATTGAGATGGACATATGTTAAAAAAAAAAGAGAGTGAATAATTTGGCTCTTTGCCCATTTCTGTCTGTTTAAAACCCAGACTGGCAGCTTGGTGACCTCATTTCCACACTTTCCTACATGAAGAGGGATTAATGTGATTACTGCTGCTGCGACCATAATCATGATGAATTAATTAATAAATATGGTAATTAAAGCACATCTGGGATCCTGAAAAATAATAAAAAGCATGTTTAATATAAAATGTAGGCTATAATAGTTTTAAAAGGATTGTGGCCAGTAGGGGGCGCCAGGCAGCCTGGAGGACATACACTAACAAGTTTTACTGATTGATGAGTTTGCATATAATTTACACAAATTCCAGAATAAAATATTAGTATTAGTATCTATAATCCCAAAATAGTTGTACATCTGTCTACTTATAATATGTAGTGAAAATTATTTATTATTTTTTAAATTGAATATTTCATAAATATTATTTATCATTATATCTTATTTTTAATGAGGTGTTTAACTAAATAATCAATATACACAATGCACTATTTACTGCAGCCTTACTTATGCAGGCCCATATATACAGTAACCAGAGAGTCGACCGAAAGACTCGACACAAAGAGCCGACTCATTCTCGAAAGACACATTACTGATATATTAATATTCTACGCTCTTATATTTAAGGCATTTTGTTAGACTTTAAAAAGACGGCGATGGCTCTGCTGTTATAAATAATAATCCATCTGCAGTACAGATGTATCGTTCGAGAATGACTCGGTTCATATATCCGAGTCGGCTCTCAGCGTTCAACTAAAAGCGCGTATTCAAAGAGCTGATTCTTACACGAACGACACATCAGAGATGAATCATTGTTTTTGAATACGTGTTTGAATAAACGTCTTATGTACAAGGACATTAAATATGATTTATGAGCTCAGTTCATATACTTCATATACTTTATTAACGCTTCCTATCTTTCTTTTTTCAGACGATGGGGTTAGCATGTGAAAGAGTCGGTTGATGTTGCTTCATTGCTGCTCCATGATGCGTGAATTATTGATCCTGAACGCTGTGTACACACTGTTTAACTGCGCATAACTCATAAACTAGCGACTAAAACTGACAAAGTGGTTATAAAACTCTCCTGAATGTCCATGTAGTGTAAACAGTCTTTATAAATCAGTGACCTGAGAGACACCGAGGAGTTGTTTGTGTGAATTAAGGCGCCATATTGATGCCCTGAGGGCAGACTCTCACAACTACAAACCCAGGGATTATGTGGAGATTAGAAAGATTATTCTATTTAGCCAGACTAATCTATTTTAATAGACTTTTCCTCGTCTGGAAGAAAAAAAAAGACAAACAGATTTGTGGCTCTAAAATGCACAACAGCTCTGAATAAGACGGAACAGATTAGATGATACTGAATAAGAGCATTAATTGGTTATTTGTATTAAGGAAGTTTAATAAGAGACTAGAACTAAAACATATTGACTGTAAATGATGGGCTTTGTGTTTATTAAAGGTTTGAGCTTTGTGAAATATTGGGTTTTACATGAGCTAATCATACACATGCTGGCCTGATCCCAAATAGCTCCCCATTGAACATCCAGTGCACTACTGGGTGTAGTGAATAATATTTCACACCCTATATAGTGCATTATTTACTGAGTGAGTAAAGTCATAAATATTCAACACTCTTTACAGTTTAGTTATTTGAGCAGTTTCACATGTTGGACCTAGAACCCTACATAGTGCACTCAGTAATCTGGATAAAACAAGGAGCTAGTTAGCTTCTGTCGCATAAAACACTACAGAAATATCACTCCCTGGTTCAGCTGAAAACATTAAACACAAAGAAAACATATAAAACAGATCATAAAGACGTGTATTCACATTTAATTCGCTTTTTTTTTTTTTTTGACTCCGTCAACTAGTTACTATGGTTTGTTTTCCTCACTGTTTCCGCCATTGCCGGAAAACAGGTGTAGAAGGAAAAAGACGCGGTTGCCATAGAGACGGTGTAGCAGAACTCTTCAACGCAGTAGGTTTAGTTAATCTAAATCCACGTATATTTCACCATCACAGGGACATGGATCTCGTCTCGGAAATAAACTGCATTAGTCTAGATGAAGATGAAGAGGAAGACATGATTTCAGAAGAGATTGCTGAAATTCAAGGGTATAACACACTTTATTACAGATCTGGGCGAAATTTAAACTACAATCCCGATGTAGTTTCGCTTCGGTGCTAGTTAAATCACTAAATATTTAAATATTTGAACTAACACGAACATGTTGTTTTAATATAAAACTCACATTATATGGATAAAATAAGCACGGCTCTTTTCAGGGAATTGGATCATTTGGCTCAGCTCACTTAGAAGAGTCGGCTCTTTCGGCTCCCAAATAACTCCATTTGTTTTCTTTAAACCGGATTAGGATTTGCGATATAGATTTGGGCAAGTGACTGTTCTCATTTGCTCTATCTATGGCTGTAAATAATATTGCGAGAGTAAAACATTGCCTACATTTATAAAACAGGACAAAATATAACTCCGGCTCACATGTGAGAGTCGGCTCTCAATGTTCAACAAGAAGAGCCGAGTCAATAAGCCTACACATCACATACATTGTAACGTGTTCAGAAAGCCTCAACCTTGTCTAAGAACTCTACAAAATTATATAAATATGAATGAGTCGGTTCTTTGAACCGGCTCACATATGCGAGTCATATGGTCAAAATAACACAAAATGTTTGAGATTACAGTTCCAATTCCTTTTCCTGACTATAAATTGCAGATTTTTTTAATCACCCAGTAAGTGGTATCTTCTAGAAAGGAATTACAGTTGTATTTATTTTAATAAATTGGAAAATGTCTGAAATTACAACCGTTTTTCTTACACTGAATGTGAACAAATGTAAATATACTATTAGAGAAGCCTAGTGTGTTTTTTGCTATGTAGGCCTGTTTCAATTCATGAATGCACATACCACAGTTCCATTATCGCATGTTGTTGCCATATGGCAACAATTACATTTGACCGTTTAACAGAATACTTAAAATATATAAACCTGTATAAATGACAAAAATAAATGTTAACTAAGTTCAGTTAGTGTTTAATTTTTTTTCCCTTTAAGTAGTATTGAAAATGAATCAAATTTTGAGAGCCCTCTGATGAAGACCTTCATCATGCCATGTGATTGCAGAAAAGGAAAACAAACAGCACTTCCTGGTCATGTGACGTGGCATTTTTTTTTTGTTTATGTCAAAGTTAAATCCCAAATTTTCCAGTTACATGGGAAAATAGTAGTTTTGTATTATTGCCTATTAAAAAATTGGAGCTGAATTAATTGTTGCCATATGGCAACACTGTACAGTAAAAAGATATTTACTTAGCACATACTTTAGGTGGGAAAACTCGTATCCTGCACCTCTGCGATGTCATGCTGACTTTAAACGATCATCAAGTGAACATGACCATGTCCTCTTTAGGTATTCTCTGGGGAATCATCTGAGGTTGGGCTTCTTTGGTCAGGATGCCAGCGTCCAAACAGACGTGTCCGAGCTTCCTCTGGTCACACGGCTGTCTACTGAAACGACACAACTCACGAAGGTAGACGAGTTCTTGCAGTTTTTAACAGAATGTGGTTGTAATACAGGGTGTGGTGATGTGACAGTATATCGTACAACAGCTATACAGTTACCCTAGTTTACAACAGCAGGTGCAAATCACAGTTTTATATTAATGCGCTCGTTCTAATACCTTATATTACAGCACACGCTCCACTTATAATAAACAGACTACAAAATGTGTATAATCTTGATGTGACGATGTTTTCTGTAAGGAGACACTTATTTAACATTTATGGAAGGAGTCTCCAGTGTCAGCGAACAGGAGGACAGAGAACAGGAACTAACCTTAAATGTATCTTTAAATGGATTAAAAAGTTTCACTCTTTGATAAATAAAGGAAAATATTGTTGACAAATTGCTGTGGCGTTAGAAGAATGAAACACTCAGGGTCGTGCTGTCGTTGGACTTCAGAGTGGTAACAGTAACTCTGCTTCATCACATCACCCCATCACTGATTATTTTACTCTAACCGTACCGCGCACGGTGTTTTATTCCGTACAGGTCGGTGCATAAAAATGGAAGTTATCCTGTGGAAACACCTGACGCTTTGCATTGCTGCTGCATTGAATTAATGATATTATATTCCTATTATATGGACGGTTTACATCTGCGCAGCGCATCATTACGAATCTCGCAGAAAGCGCGTCTGAATGAAAGCTTGGCTCGGTCTTTAGTCGAGCTTGACACCGTTGACACCGAGTGTCAGTGCATTCCGTTGGATTTGCTCAGCGAGTTCATTCACGCTGTGGCTCTTTTCACGCCGTTGCTGGAGGATTCCTGTGTGTGTGGTGGTGAGCAGGCCGGCCGGCTCTCCCGCTGAGAGGGCATATGGTGGCTTTGTGGCCTAAAACGGCGGCCTTCATCGCGCCTCCTGCCCGCAGAGTTAAACAAATTGATTGGCAGGCTCGCAGCTGAATGAGGGCCCCTCTCCCAAACATAATGCCTCATTATGTATTTATGTTTAGGCAACACTTAGCATGCATGTTGATGATTTACATTCTCAGGAAACTGCTTCTTCTTCTTCTTCTTCTTCTTTGTAATACAAACTCACATTTTATATTTTCACCTTAAAACCAAACTTATGAAATGAAGGTGAAGATATAAAACTTGATCTGAAAATGTATGATTTTTCAGAAGTAACAGAAGCATGTTTTTTTTTTTTTTTTTTTTTTTTAGCTGATTGTGTTTTGTTTTCCCTGAAAGGAGATGGACGCTCTGAGGAAGGAGATCGGAGTGAAACTGAAGTTTCTCCAGGCTCAGTATGAGTCCCGGCTGAAGCGAGAGGCCGACGACTTCCGTATGAGAATTAATTACAAAGTCAAAGCCATTGAGGATCAGCACAAAGAGGTCGGCTGTGCACACCGCTGCTGTCTCGATGTAATAACGTGATTATGAAGCGATTAAAAATGCATGACCAAACCAACGTTCATGCTTTCCACATCCTGTTGGCTTCATAAAGTGCTGAAAATGTTGAATATTTCATCTGAATTCAACAGAGTTTCAACTGTAATGTTTTGGGCTTCTGTGAGTTGAAAGTCAGAAATAAAACGCTTTAATGGTTCTGATTAATATATCAAATATTTGTAGAAGTAATAATAGACGGATGATTTTTATTGATACCACTTATGAATTCTGGATTGTGATTGGTCAGAAGGTGTTGAGGAATTTTCTAGAACAGTAGCGTAGCTGCAAATCACAGGTTTATTTATAATTAATGCGCTCGTTCTAATACGTTATCGTTTCTATAGTAACAGCTCGTTCACGGGGACGTGTATGGTGGAAACTTCACTAATAAGAACGGATTAAAAAATCGTTGATATGGTGCAGTTTTCCGTAACACTGATAAGGAAGGAGTCTCCAGTGTCAGCGCTTTGTAACAGTCAGAGGTGAAGCTGTAACTTTAAGCTTTCCGACATCTTCAGGACAGAGGAGTTTGCGGTTTCTCTGTAACATAACAGGCTGCGTTTTTTTTTGAGAGAGAAAGGACTGGCGAGGGACAGAAACTTTTTCTAAGTTGTAATTGTGGTCAACGTGCTGTGGTGTAAGAGGAATCCTTTCTTAATGTCTAAACCCATCTTGATGTCTATCTTCCCGTTCAGAAAGTAAAGGTTCTGCGTAACAGCTGTCGCCAGCAGCTCTCTTATGCAATAGACGTCATCAAAGCCAGCTATAAGGTATAGAAACGAATCCCGAATAAGCGTTTATTTGCATATTATCTTTAACTCTGAAATTGTTTCTATAATATACTCCATGAGGAAAACCCGAATGATGGAGGTGGAACCCAGAGACACCAGACGAGTGCAGGAGCTTTTAGATGAGATCCAGGAGAAGGATTTTAAAATTGAGAGCCTGAGCGATCAGCTGAGGGAGTACAAGGAGCAGCTGGAGGTACAGGTACGATCACGATTCACCCAGATGAGATATTTGGATTAAACACTTAAAGCTTATTACTTATCAGATGTCAGATTCTTCATGTACAGTGTTTTATGATAATTATGGTACTCTGAGAGATTGACTCATTCACACCTTCAGTCATCATACTTTTTCAAAGTACATGGCGTTAAGGGACGGACAATCTCACAGATTCCCGAACCCTGTTCCTGGAGATTTCACTGCTCTAACACACCTGATCCATCTAATCAGCTAATTGGCCCATCCTGAGTCGATATGTGTGTGTTAGAGTGGGGAAATCCCTGAAACTTGGTTCGGTACGGTGATATGATATTAATATTGTGATCAATTTCTGAAAATAGCACACGTTTTTAATCGTAGCACACACTGACTCCATCGTTACACAGCAAAACGCTGATTAGGTGCTCAAAATCTGATTTTTCTTTCTTTCTAGCTTTCTATCAAGTAATAATTTTTTTGTAGAAGTTAATTAAATGGTAATTAAAATGATCATAAATGAACACTATTTAAAAAAAAAAAAAAATTGTATTCTGGTTGGAATTTTTGCTGCACTGGTACTGTGTTTTCAAACCGAAATCTCATGCATTATGAAAAGATTAATATTTCAAATGTTCTAGGGTGAGATGGGATTTCTGTACATACAGTATATTCTGATCAATTCGCATTACGTAAGCGATCTCTGTAGCATATGAATCCCGGAGATGGGCGAGTCTTCATATTGTCCTCACCTCGTATTAATGCATATTAATGCTGATTGTTTTGTTCTTTATTATAAGAGTTTGTTGTAAGACTTGTGGCTGCACGAGCATTAGTAGAAGACCGTTACATGTCATAACATCTCAGTTTGGATGGAATATATTTTATCTGGAGTTCGATTTCTGCTTGTTTTTTTATATTAGGTTGAATACGGCGTGAGCTTTCCACACACACTATAAAAGTGACGGATTCGTAGTAAAATCCCAGAGATCCTCTGCTAATAATTACATTATCCACCTCCACTTGTATAACTAATCCTGTTAGAATTGGGCTTTAGGTTTACTAAAAAAAAACCTTCAGTCACTATAAAGTCACTATAAGAAACTTTTATGTAGCATGACTTAATAATTTTAATAATAACTTCCTGCACGAGTGCCTTCTCTATATTTCACCTATATTATGAATATAGTGTGGCGTTTTTTTTTTTTCTCAAGGAGATTTCAAGTGCAATTTAATGGACCACTTCATTGTTACGTGTGACACAAATTTATACGCATTCGTATGCAATACAAGGCAATGCGAACAGCTAATCAGGTGTCAAAAGCAGCCACTCTCGCATGACCTCTCGCACTTTCTCACAGCGATAGAGCTTTAGCTGAGTACGGAGGCAGATGGCACGTTATAGCATCCATACAAACACTCTGCCACTTGGTGTGTGAGAGCAGAGAGAGCATCTCGGTGGAGGAACAGCTTTGTTCTCAGGGCTACTGAGGTCTCTCTGGTCAGAACTTCACTGAGGATCTCCTGTACTGTAGTTCTGATTCACAGCAGATGGTGGAGCCAGAGGTGAGGGATGGAGTTAGGTGTCGATGAGTGTCATCTGATTGGATTTGATTTTGGCTCAGTGAGAGTGTAAGATAGAGAAAGTTAGTTATGAGGAAGTGGGTGGAGAATTTAGAACTGGAGCCACCTGTAGAGACATTTTGCTTCAGCGTGTGCTAACCTCTGAGCTGTATGTGAGTCCAGCTCTGGTTGAATGGTGATAAGTCACATTTGAATAAACATATGCAGTTCCCGAAGTGCACGGCTTCAGAGGAGGACTCTCTCTTACAGAAGCATCTTCATACAGCCTACTGTCTCTGCTTTCCTTATGAATGAAGCGGAGAGAGAGACGGAGACAGAAAAAGCCAGAGAGCGTAACAAAACAAGAGCGAGGCAAAAAAAAAAAACCCTTCCTTTTGAAAGCCTTTGAACGGCTGTACGCTCCTAAGTGTGACAGGCATGCAAAAGGCGTGTTAATGCGCACGGCCTGAATGGACATCACAGAGACCTGATGGACTCCATGCGGCTCTCGGCCTGCGGGCTTCAGCGCTATGACGGCTGATGTGATCTCGCTGACACTGGCAGGGAGAAATACAAAGACAACAACTCTCCCCCCCTCTCCAAATGGAAACGGTGCTCACGGAGAACCCCCGATTCCCCCACCTTCGCCTTCCTCCTCCATCCATCGCTCCCTCCCAGCCTGGCAAGGGCTACGGCCCTTCATCCTTCAGCTGCCTCGACAAACTTCCTGAATAAATTCGACCTGAATGACAGGGGCACCCGAACAGTATGATATGCCATTATTCCTGTCAATAAAAAAATGTCCCCGGCTTTGTATGTAATGTACAGCCTTCTGTCTTCCAGGCGCAGAAAAGAGAGCGGCAGAGTGGGCGAGACAAAACAAAATGCCCTCCTCTGAGACTTTTTTTGTGTCTCTTTCTTTGTTATTCAGGGGGAAATGGTAGGAGGCAAAAAGTTGTCCGATGGCTTTGTCTCATATTTGCAGCGCAGCTTGAGCGGCGTGTCTTTTGTTGGGCACAGTAAAGGGTAACGTGAAAAAAGGGTCTTGTGTCATTTTTTTGTTTCAGGCCGCAGATGATCCGGAGGAAAGTTGGCTGAAGACGGAGAACAGCAGGCTGGAAGGTGACGTCGACGCCCTGCACGTCAAAATAGAACAAATTCAACAAGCTCTCATGGCTAAAGACCAGAAGCTGAAGGATTTGGGTAACATTCATTCAGGCACACTTTTAAACCTGCTTTTATTAAAGTACTTAATTGAATTTGGCATCTTGCGAGGTTTTTAAAGTCAGTATGAAAGGACTGTACACTAGGTCTGGGCAATATGATCATTTGATATAGATATTGTGATATAATATATCGTTATAGTCTTTTATAACTCAGTCATTACTGACTGTAACAACTGAATGGACGTTAAAAACTATTTTTGTTTAACTTTCCCTACTTTTGAAATAAAATTTTCTTTTAAATATTGTAAAAACATGAAGTTACCCTTGTTGGCACTTTGTTAGCACAACATAATGATACACATCGCGTATCCTGAAGAAGATTTAAAGTATTGCAAAACGATATTTTCAACATATCGCCCACCTTTAATGTACATAACATTCCCCCTTAACCTAAATGTAGTTTTACACTGGAGCTACAAGGATTATATGGCTAATAAGAATGAAAGACTTATGGCTACCAGTTCAGCATCACACAAAACGCATGTCTAAATCACCGCACACTCGCGTCTCCTAAAAAAAAAACATTGTTTGGCTCAATAAAACCATTTGTAAACTACCAGAATATCAGGCCACAGTCGAGTCTGATGTTGGTGTTGGAGTGACACCAAATTCTTTGAAGAAGAACATGATGGAGCTGTTGAACTGTTTGTTACTCACATAACCTCAGATCCTCTCAAATCCGCAAACCCGACTGAAGAGGAAGGATTTACACATGTACAATTAGTGCACCATGTTAAACTGGAGGCTATGGGCTTCTATTACTTGTTAGCTCCAGCGCAAAACCAAGAAAGTAAACACTGTACACCAAAGTTGTCTTAGCTGATTGATTTTGGGACTATGGGGACACTGTAAAGTTTGCTGAAGTATTGTAAATGTAATAATATAATACAAACAGCATAAAATATCTTTTTAAAGGGCAGGTGAGTTCAAAGAGAAAACACTGATTAAAAATATTTAAATTCACACCATTCTTATCTTTGCCTGCTCTGTCTGATCAGAATACAATGTTTGAGGACACTTAGTAGATCACGGCTATGGTCCTGCAGCCTGCGCTGTCTGTGAGAAGCAGGTAAACACGAGACAGGTGTATTTTCGAAGGTCAGCTCTTTATCTGTCTCAATATTTGATCTTCACTCATTGCTTATGTAACTTTGGCAACCATCTGAATATTTTCCCCCAGGGGATCTCGATGGTGCCCGAATGCCGCCGGTATATAAAACAGGCGTCGCGCGACCCGGATAACTGAACTGTTCTTAATCTTGTTTTCTTTCCAGTTTTGTTAGATTTAAGAGAACATCAAGTCCTTTGATACATTCCTATTGAAAAATCCAAAGAGGCGTCTGTTTAAAGGCTTTTGCATGGGCTGTGACTAACCTCAAGCGCTGTCCGGTGTGTAAATGGAAAGAAAGACACGCGAATGCACACGAACCACAAACACTTGGCCCTTTAACCCAGTGGTCAGCGTTTGGTCAGAGCGTGCGAGCGGACGTGTCAGACCCGACGGCCTGAGTCATTCAGAGCAGCAATGACCGCTGACCTGAAAACTTAACGGAGGAACAAAGAATGTGCGCACAAACTTTCTCCTCACCTACACGGAGTCATTTCTCAACTGACCCTCTCTCATACTAATCTCTGTGTCCTTAGCCTCGGATATTTCAGAGCTGACATCAACAGCAGAGGCCGACAAGAAAGCCCCGAGAAAGGTATTACATGTTAAATCAGAGGCAGAATCACAATAATTTTAACAGAAAATACACAAAATACACAACAGCACTATACAATAATACAAAATACAGCGCACACACACACACACACACACACACACACACACACACACACACGTACTGTGTGAAAAACCTCAATTAAGCCCCAGATAAAGAGAATAAATGAAGGATTTGATTATTAGTCACCTTGTTTTTTACTTTGCATATTATTTTTCTCCAGATGACCATTGAAAACGAGCAGCTAAAAGTGCAGTTAAATGTAGATAAAGAAAGTGAGAGAAAGGAGGTAAGTTGCCAATAATATAAACACACAGTGTATTCAAAGCAACTTGTGAACTTGTGTATTCAACACTCAAATGGTGAAGGTCATGATAACGCTGTTGCTAGGCAACTCGGAATGACAGACGCTTACTTAAGCTATGTAATGGCTGGGACTAATGATTTAGCTAGCTAGTTAGCACATAGTTTTTAGGTTTTTTATACTGACAATTTAAAAGACAGAGTGACATCAGAAGACAAAGCTGTTCTGAATGTCGACATTTTGCACAGATGTGTTGCTAACTTACTAAAACAAACATCTAAAATTACACTGATATTACCACCAAATGCTATCTTTTATACGTCGGTTCTGCCATTTTGAGAAACATCAGCTTTGTGAACACTGAGGGATGTTCAGATATAGTTGTGTTCATCACATTTACGAGATGATTCGACAGGAATGACCAATGAATGATTGAATAATGAATGCTTATTGGTATTCACCACTTTGGAAATCTGAATGGAGAGCTGAGATATGAGGTCAGCAATGGAAGTTGGATTAGCGGTCAGTGCTAAATCTAATTACAGTGTAATTTTTTGCCTTATTGAACTTTTTCCTAGTAATTTACCAACCCATCTGAGGTAAATATTAATATTTCTGACTGGTTTGTCATCTTTTTTTTTTTTTTTTTTTTTGTAACTTATACATCCTAAATATAAACATGGTGTAATTTTTGCCTTATTTAGCTTTTTCCTAGTAATTTACCAACTCATCTGAGGTCAAAATTAATGTTTCTGACTGGTTTGCTATATATTTTTGTTTGTTACTGCTACATCCTAGCTAGCTAAATATAAACATGTTGTAATTTTGGCCTTATTTTACTGTTTCCAAGTAATTTACCAACATATCTGAGGTAAAAGTTAATATTTCTGAGTGGTTTGCTATCTTTTTTGTCACTGCTACATCCTAGCTAGCTAAATATAAACATGGTGTAATTTTTGCCTTATTGAGCATTTTCCTAGTAATTTATCAACATATCTGCGGTAAAAGTTGTTATTTCTGACTGGTTTGTCAACTTTCCACTGTCACTGCAGCATGCTAGCTAGCTAAATTGTTAGCTTCAATCACTGGTTAGTTCCTTAATATGGGGGTAGCAATGGAACTTGGGTTGACTTTATTTAGCCTTTTCCTAGTAATGGTCAACACATCTGAGGTAAATGTAGATATTTATGATTGAGTTGTCATCTTTCCATTGTCACGGCACAATCTATGTGGCTAGCGAGCTAGTATTTTCAGTCTCAGTCATTGGTTGTTTTGGTTTTTCAATATGGAGGAAAGAATGGAAGGGTAATTAAAGCATCATTTTGGTTTATCAACAGATCTGAGGTATTTGTTATTTCTGACTGGTTTATAATCTCTTCTTTGTCATTGCTACATGCTACATAGCTACATTGGGGAAAACAATGGAAGTTGGGTTATGGACAATGCTACATGAACCTTTTCCTGGTAATTCACCAACACAAATTTAGTTTCATCCATTTGCTAGCTTATACACGGTAACGCACCATTTGACTTGAATACCACAGGAGTGGAATGTTCATATGGAATCTTTATGTAAACATGATGAACAAACAGCATGCTATACATTATGTATACGATATGCACAATAGATCATATGGGGAAAGGAAATTCCTGTTTACTCAGTCCATTTGGCACGTAGAGGTTCTGACATGGAATCGATCAGGTCTTAAATGGATGCTGCAGCAGGTTGCCAGCTAGCAGCTTTCAAACATTTTCTCTAATCTGTATTGCCTGCAGCCCAGCCATTTCCTTTTACCAGAAATGTTTGCTGTGTAGTCACTTGGACAAATATGGCAGCATATGTCAGGTAAAGGTGAGGATAATTGGTAGCCTCCCCCACCATTAGATTGCTATGTTGTTTTTTGCATTAGCCCAGGGGGGCATGCCAATAGAGCGCGCCGCCGAACCTACTCCACTGTCGAGCAACTGGCGAGTGAGAGCGACGAAGCTAAATCATTTTATTACCACACATCTTATCTGACTCGGTGCCGTGTCCCAATTGGTAAACCAGTGGCAGAACGACACACAGTGGCATTATTTATGGCACTGTTTGTCTTTTACTGTGGTTGTAAAGATGAAGTGCGTGTGTGATTGTAGCCCGGCACGGCGCTGCGTTAAGAGTGGCGTCATGCCAGCAGTTGGATTATTTTCAGCACAGCGTGCGGTTGAATCAGCCACCACTCTACCTCACCAATGACTCGAGCAAACCTTGACCCTTTTAGTCTTCTATTTCACTGCGACCGTACTGGAGCGTTTTCATTTACATGCTATTATCAGAAAACAAAGCAAACCGCGTTGCCGATTGAAAAAAGAAACGGATGCTCGTACCAGCTTGAAATTAACTTAAGTGCTGGTTAGCAAGTAAGATATTGTGTGGAAATGGTGTGCGATCCCCAGGCGCCGTGCGCAGCTAAGCGAATTTCAGCGTCTCACAATGACTGAAATTAAAATATGAACGGCTGAGTGAAAGAGCGAGCCTTGCTCTATGGAGCCTTTCAGTTTTGGCCACACAGAAGCCAGGAGGTTAAAAGTCTCTCCCGGACCTGGCAGGGTTGCTGGGAGACAAGCAGCGAGGGCTCTCTCCAAGCTGGCAGAGTTTACGTAGCAATCAAATGCTCATATTAAACACAGCGCAGGAGTCAAGAGCCACTCCAGTGCGAGCATGTAACTGGGGTTATCATGCTCTCATGGCTGTATGGGCCATTTAAGGGCCACACGACACTAAAGCAAATCATATCCATGAAAAGCAAATAAAACAACCCTTAATCCATTGTGAGCGTATTGTAAAATGAAGTTGTAGCTTAACACACCTGAGCTACTGAAATAAGGTTCTCAGGATCATTCAAATGTAAACTGTTTTATATTTATTCAATGTGCAATGTACAGTTTGGACAACTTCCACAGTTCTTCTGCACACCCTGATAAAATTACCTGAAAATTGGTTTATCATTTACAATTTATCTGTAGAATTATATATATATATATGTATATTTAAATTTATATAAGGGAAATACGAGAACATTTCATGTCTAGATGAACTTTTCCTTCGAGAAAAGCAGATTTCAGACTTTATGACATTAAAAAAGAAGACATTTTTTACATTGAAACTCAGGAAATATACAGCTTCCTATGTTTCCACTTTATCCTTGCTAAGTGCATTAATGTTAGCTTCATAGACTCAAAGACAGACTATCATCAGCGTCAATGTCTTTTCTGCTCCAAACCCGAGAACACAGAGGTTAATGTTGGGGAGCAGGTGGTGTCCAAACAAATCTCCTGCGCAGAAGCCCTGGTTGAAAACGACTAATAAAGACATCCTTATGTCATTTCAATCTCCAGTGAATGGCATTGTCCATATTTAGTGTCGAAGTTCAGAGTGCCACCTATTCAATCCAGCCCACCTTTTGTTGAACAGCCTCTTTTGTGTCGGGTCTGACAAACTCAATGTGAAGGTCTACCGCAGAGGTTATGCATAAAAATGTAAAACGAAAAAATGACGTTTTTTTCCTCCCCTCCACATTATTTTTGGTGACTTTGATCAATGGGGCAGTGAATGTGTTGCGGTTGCTGGAGAGCCGGTGCGCTCAGCTGGGTGTTCGCTTGGCCTCTGTGAAAAATCTGGGCTTTCAGATTGAAACTGGCCTTCCGTGAGACAAAGCCAGCGATCTAAAGCACCACCGGCTGACCACTGCGCTGCCTGTCTGAAAAGCCTCACTACTGTAGATAAATGTGCATGGGGGTTCAAACAGGTTCATTTATTTGGACGAAACTAAGTTATTCATGAGAGTAATTCGCCACACTGAAATGGATGCAGCCGAGGAAGTGATAGATCATAGATAATTAGGCAGCTATGGGTACAGCTTTTGTACACTTTTCATTGACAATAAAACAGCTTGAGAGCAGTATGATAAGGTTTTGTTATATTTTTTTTTTTTACATATTTTATAGATGAATTTTGACTTTCAGCTCCACTCCATTGAACCTCACACCAGGAAAGTTATAATATTAATTAGGTTAAGCGAGAAAACATGACAGGGTGGTGTACCGTGGCTCGATGCTGACCCCACTACAGAATTCTCTTTTAACTTATACCTTAATTCTCACTTACCGTCTAGCGGCTAAAACCCCCCCCAAAAAAACAATCGTTCCCTAACAAACCTTTCTTTTCTCTCTCTCGAAGTTAAATAAGTCAACAAGCAAAGTTTGTCGTGTTACCGAGAAACCGCAAAGAAGTGTAAACTCCTCTGTCCTGAAGATGTCGGAAAACTTAAAGTTACAGATTTACCTCTGACTGTTACAAAGCGCTGACACTGGAGACTCCTTCCATACATGTTAAATAAATCTCCTAATAGAAAACTTCATAAGGGTATGCAAATTACTGTACTTGAGTGTAAATGATAGAATTCAGCTACGGATTGTATATGTATACATTGATATACGTTAATTAAAAGAAGTATATCTCAAATCAAAAGAAATAAAACCTACAATTTGTCATAAAAAAAGATCCCATTTTTTAGATTTCTATGCACACTGCAAATTGTAAGAACGTTTGAATCAGAGCGGAGGTCGGTCCTGTAGCAGTAGGTTAATGGTGGCCATCAGTCTGGGATTTTGTTTGGAGAACATAAGGAATCTAATTTCCCTCTCTACATGTGCAGGTGGAGGCTGTCACAGTGTACCGCAATGGGGTCACACCCACGCAACATCCTGTCCAGCCACAGTGTCCCGGGGGGGGTCGGGCGGGGCTGGGCGAAACTTTCACTCTACATCACTTGGATCAATCAGACACTTAAACCTTTACATTTTTTTTTAGCACTTTATTGTAAACGTTCAGAACTATGCATGCTGGATTCTGCAGAATCTCCACATGCGTTCTAGTCCTTTTGACGCTATCTTCTCCTCCACAGATGACCAAACAGGAAATGGACAAAGAGATCGAATCCATCGAACACTCGCGGCAGAACGAGGTGAGGCCCTCAACACACACAGCACACGTTCATGCTGTTATCTGACACATTTCAACTTGGCCTGGCTGTGGCTGGATGTTTATGGGTCACGACCTCTAGGGCGAAGGACAGTCCAGCCATCAGCACAGATATCAGAGCGCTAAAGTAAAGTAAGAGGATAAGGAGCACACGCCGGGTCTCAGCCGTATCGATCACAGCCGTGGGGCCGTGGTTAAAATACAACCATCCACACGGCAGCGCATCCGTCAACTGCAGCCTTTTAACCCCACCCCCTTCTCCTCAGAAGATCTTGCTCTTCATCTCTTCATCTAAAACATGTTGGACTACTGTTTCTCGAATGTATGCAAATGATTTCGCTTTAAGAAACAACCATGCACTCTGCTTGTACTCCTATTAACTATTTGTCTTACTCTTTTACCATTATTCTTTTTAGATATCTCAGACAGGACGCTATCGCCGCTACCGTTTCCTTTCCTTATCAAATAGTGCTCCTGACAGAGCAAGGCGTTATCTATAAGGTTTGCACAGCGTGCACTATCAGTGTAGCCCAGACATTAAGCATTCATAACCTCCTCCTCCTTCTGTCTTTTTCCATTCATGCCTTGGGATTGGGAAGGGGGGTGTTATAGAGAGGATGGCTCTATGGACATGGTGTTGGAAGTTCTCGCTCTCTCCCTCTCTCCGTAGTGCTTGGAGTGTTTGGAATGCAGCAGGCAGCTGACCTAACATGCTGCCAGGCTGGAGTGGGTGAGGGGCTCGGGGGATGAATGGCAGCTCCACAATAGGCCGTGTTTAAAGTCCACTTCATAAAGGAGCCTCCGCACTGTAGTGGCCAGTCATTGTGGCCAAGTGTGCAGCGTTCTTATCTGTGTCTATACCTTGTGGCGCTCCGATTCTGATTTAGCCGACACGTGCCGGACCTGGAGCGGAATTAGTGAGTCTGGTACAGATAAGGATTGATGCCACGTGATACCACAAATATAGTATGAGAAATGTAGAACACTACACTACATTTAAAATGATTATAGATGTTACAGAAATAAATATTGTTACCAAGAAAACGCAACACTGTCTGTCTTGAAGAATTTCCTGTGGTGGAAAACTTTACCTCTGCCTGTTACTATGCACTGACACTGGAGACTCCTTCCATGGATGTTAAATAAACAAGTCCCTGTGAACGAGCTGTTACTATAGAAACGATAACCTATCAGAACGAGCGCATTAATATAAACCTGTGATGTGCAGCTGCGCTACTGTCAGAGCCGCTGTTATAGAAAATTAATCAACTCCTTCCGAACCAATCACGATCCAGAATTCAACAGAGCTGTGGTATACATATATTAATATCATATCGTCATTAGTCGTTTTCCAGTCCTCGTCCTGGAGTCATGGTTTGTTGCTTCCTTGCTCAATAAGCTCCATTAGCTCCATTATCATGAAGGATGTGTTAACGAGCTAATGATTAAGCAGGAATTAAAAATTTGTTTCTGTATATATAGCTTTAATTGCTTTGTACATTGGTGGCCATATTTTTTATTCCATGAGCAATCACAATGAGGTTTTTAAGAGAAAACACTGATGCTAATGTCTAATTATCTCACAAGCAACTGCTGATTAGTGTTTCTGCACTGATTAGTTTCGGAGGTCTTTAGTGTCCTCCTTCAGTGCACAATGTCAGGCCGCTTCACCCCGTCCACTGTTTTATTACCACAAACAAATATCGACGCCTACCCCTTTTCTGCACACAATGGGCTTTTGAGATCTCTTCCTTTCACTCTTTTTTGTCACCTTCACTTTGTAAGAGACAAAACAAAACCCAGCGATAAAGCCCAAGCCGACACCCTGTTTTTGTCTTGCGTTAGACGAACAGCACATTCAGTGACCACTCTCGCTTCGAAACACCCTAAAGCCCTCCCTCCGGCCTTTTGGATGTCTGAGCTGACCCGGGCTGACCCGACCTTCACACCCATATGAGCCAACACACTCAATCAGGCAGCACCACTTGACTCCAAGCCCTGTGATCAGACATGCCACACCAAGCGGACTCTCGGCTTTGTGCGTCGCCCAACGATGTAACGACGCAGAAATTATACACCGTCTCTGATGTCTGGGAACGAATCAAACGTGGCATTTCACCTGCCTTGATCCTATCGATTAGCTGAAGCATGAAAGATGCACACACAGGAAATCATGAAATAACACTATTCGTTCAAGCTGATGTATTACGTAACGATTCTGATTGGTCAGCAAGTGCAGGGAAAACCACAGGTTTATATTAATGCGCTTGTTCTAATATGTTATCGTTTCAATAGTAACAGCTCGTTCACAGGGACTCGTACGGCCGACGCTCCGCATGCGTTAACTGTATTATTGTCGATATGGTGAATTTTTCTGTAAGGAGATGCTTATTTAACATTCATGGAAGGAGTCTCCAGTGTTAGCGCTTTGTCAAGCTTTAATAAGTAAAAAAAAAAAATGGTTCGTAAGTTGCTGTGGTAAGACGAGAGGAATAAAACACTAACGTGCTATAAATCACGTCAGGACATAACGTTATAGGAAAATAATCAACTTTGGGGTTTTAACAGTAACTCTGCATGTCCCTCTGGGATTTATTTCATACTTATTGGTTTTGTTTGTTGGTCAGAGGTTAAATGCTGAGAGGAAATGTAAAGAAGAAGAAGGTGTGAAAGAAGCTGAACAGGAAAAGCCTGGAGAGATGCTGTTTGCTCAGGACGTCAGACTGAAAGCCCAAGCAGGAACGGTCCCAAAGAAGGTGCGCATGCTTCAGGTAACACTGGGAACTGACATTCCAGAGTGGGAATTATTCATCTTTTTCCAGCATAGTGATCATCAGTTGCATGCAAGACTCATTTAATTCACAGCTAAAGTCTTCCACGGGTATTTACTGTACATTTCCTGTTCACAACGAACGCATACGTAATAAGGGAGTTACAAAATGGTATGTTCCATTCCAGGGGTGTTCAGGATGTGAGTTGTATTGCGCATATTAGTAAGTATAAATTTGATTAGAGAGATATTCATTAGAGACAACTGTTTGAATCTTTCTTGGCTTACTTTTTTTTTGTCTTGAAGGTCAAGAACCTTGTAAAAGAGCTGGAGAAACTGAGAAATGCAGAAGCATCCCATAAAGAGCTCGTCGACAGGTGAACACTGTAGACATTATGACCGAGAACGCATATTTTCACACCGAGACCTGAGACACGTCGCTTTTGTCTCCGTCCCAGGCTGCAGAAACAGATGGCTGAGCGCAATCGCAAATGGGAGAAGAAGTTTGAGGTTCTCGGAAAGAGGTGTTTCCGCCACATGGCTGCTGAGTTCTGGATTGTGATTTGGTCAGAAAGTGTTCACAGGTTTATTTTAATACACTTGTTCTAATGCGTTATTGTTTCTATAGGAACAGCTTACTGACAGGGACGTGTACAGAGGACGCTCCAGTAATGATAAACCGATTACAAACATGTTTATTCATTGATACTGTGACGCTTCCTGTAGAGAGCTGTAACAGAGCTGTCCTGTTATAAAACATTCAACAAACACCAATAAGATTTGAGAATTTACCAGCGCTGTGGTACAAATCAGCAGTAAATACCGCGTCAGAGTCAACTCTCCGGCTGACTGAAGGTTTCTCTACAGTTTCTACGCCATCAAAGACGAGATGTTTTTGCGGCACAGTCTGCAGCGTAAGGCCTCTCTCAGATACCAGGTGGGTCACAAGATAAAGATTAGATTAGATTAGATTAGATTCAAGTATATTGTTATTGTACAGAATGCAAGTAGAAAGCCAAAGAAAGGCAGTTCGAATCTGACCAGACGTGCACTTGGCAAATTAGCCTTGAGTGATGTAGTGCAAGAAAGAGACAAGAGTTCCCAGACACTGGGATTAAAGTAATCCCAGACGGTACAGTACAGATATCATATACTGCATAAACACTGTCAGAAATAGAAAGTAGCTGTAAGTGGAATACGAGGACGCATTTAGGAAACAGTGTTTGCATTTATTTCGAAGCGCTCAAGATCTTCTGTTTGAAAGCATCGAATGAAGGAACAGCATTTAAGCTCTTTAAACTCGAATGCTTTCTCGTTAGCCGTGATTAGATTATGTATTGAGCTAGCCGAGGCACCGCCGCGTCGCCACAAATGAAATGTGCACCTGTAGCTTGTCACAGACACACATCAGAGGTTAACACAGATCAGATTTTAACAGGTGCAAGGTTATTAGGCCTCTCGATCCAGCCCTTAATTGCCTGCAGCTGATGAATATGCATAGGTTTGTGCTGTGTCTCTGTGCTCGGGTTTTTGTCATACGCAGCTCTCCACGTGGCTTTGTGTGAGAGCGAGAGAATAAACACTACATCACCTTATTCTGTCAGGGCAGCACCGTGCCCTGTGTCACCTGGTACAATGAGGAAGACGGCGCGAACAAACTGCCGGCTCTGACTGAAGTATCGAGCGGCGTAAAAGCAGACGGTTTAACGTCTTGTGTCTGGGATTTGTCCTGTCTTGCAGATGGAGGTTCCTGTTTTATGTCAGGCGTGCTGTGGAGAAAAAAGTTGGCCTCAATGCGGCCTGTTGTTCCACAAACACTCAGCCGGTGAGAGCCTCATTAACACACTTTACTACGTGCACATTAATAATCTGATTATCATCTCATTTTCAAACCGCGTGTTTACACCTGATTAAAGGCGTAATCGGATTTCACGGAATGTGGATTTTTTTGGGGGGGGGGTTTGGCTCGTTGACGTAACTATAATGTAAGTGAGAACTTGTTTACGGACGTTCAACAACATCAAACGTAACTGTATATGGATGAAAAGTATGATGTGTTGTTCTTTATGAAATAAAAACTGTAATCATTGGCAAATTGCAGTGAGGAATGAAACACTTTCGGGGCGCGCTGCTATTGGAAAATCAAACGACTTTAAACAGTAACTCTGCATCTCTGATTATTTTACCATAACGGCACTACGTACTGTAAATGGCCTAATATGGAAAATATGTTAGAGGCATGTAGGATGCAGTGCCACTGTAGACGTACAAACATTACATATTTAGAAAGAAATGCTAATTATTGATTGAGCCACGACACTCAGATTTCCATGTGTGATAGTTATAGACAGAAATGGATATGTGTGTGTGTGTGTCTGTGTGTGTGTGTGTGTGTGTGTGTGTGTGTATGTGTGTAAATGACGAGGTGTCTTGCTGTAGTCATCTACAGGTCCAGGAGCTCTGCAGAGAACAGGATGTAGGACTACAGATGAGACCATGGACATTTGCCTTCCGACTGGACAAGGCACCTCTGCAGGCTAGTGCTAGCTTCGCCAAATCACACCGACCAAATCACGACACTCGGGAATCATAAAGCATTTACTCCGTCTGATGACCTCTCCAAGCTGTGTGTAAGTGACTGACCTTTCCAGAACATAGCGCCAGATCTGTCCCGCTTTAGCGCCCTTTTGCCTGTTTGATTTCTCAATGATTGGGATCTCGGCTAATGAGCTCATGAGTCAGGACCGAGTTAGATAACCGCATGCCTTAATTCCCTCGGTCAATACAGAAGCTCTCAGACAGGAAAGGCCCATGCACAGAAGCTAACAAATTAATCTGCTAGATTATGCCGCTGTCCTGCGCACAGATTCGTAAGCAGAGACAATAGACGAGTGTCCTTTTTCCCTGCAGCCGTGCACTAAAATCCATCAGCTATCTCCAAGGCAAAGGGCAAGCAAGCGTTCAGAGTTTCTTGAACTTTCTATAACTAATGGGGAAAAAGGCAACAACAAAAAAAAAAGGTTAATGAAGCCGGAGTGGAAACGTTGACTGTTTATCATCAGCTCTAGCACAGGAGCATGACTTTGCCCCGGTATTGTCTCGCTTCTCTAAATTACTCCATTTTTAATTATCCATCGTAAAACATTGAATTTGAATCGAATAAAGTGCTCTGATATTGCTATGACTTTTCAAAATATATATAAATACATTTACTCAAGACCAGTCAATCCATGCGTCGAATAAATAACCAGCTACTTAAAGTTCAGAGAAAACCATTCCATGTCAAATCGAAAGAATTTAAAGAAATGTGTCTTAATACGACGTAGAACACAAAAAAACATGTTCTGATAGGTGAAGTATTATTTTAATAAGAAAAATAATAATAAAATGGGAATTGAAGTGACTCCTGATGATTAGGTTCTTGTTCAGCCAGAAATAAACTGTGAATAAGTTTTTTAAAAGGAAATTTTTAAAGCACTCATTTTATAGCAATTGTTATGTAACGGTATAGCAATTGTTCTAGAAAAAGAAGACTGGATCATAAAAAGATGGAGTTGGAATTGTTTCCCACATTCATAACGGAGGAATTTTGCATCGTGGTCTAATGAAGTCGTTCTAATGAAGTGTCAGTGTCCTGCAGTCCTGCGAGGGCCACTAACGTGCTCGACTGGGTCAGCATGGATGACTGACGGCGTGCTCGAGGACAAGGGTGAAAGGCGGGAGGAGGGGTAAAGAGCCGCTGGTCATCATTTGAGGGGTCTGGTCACTAACCTCTACATTTAACTATGGGAATGCAGCCTATACGTCATCGTTGACCCATGGTAATTGAGACGCTGCAGATAAGACACAAGTCCTGACACTGGGACAGAGCCGGAGAACGCCGTTGTTACTCGCCAGATTAAGTTTGTTCAGTCCTCGCTGTAATCTAAGCCGGTCTGAGCAATTTCAACTATGTAGTGCTCGTCCAAACTCGCCCAAACTCGCCCATTCTCGTCCACCCTCGCCCTCTCGCCCACCCTCGGCCACCCTCGCCCCAAACTCGCCCAAACTCGCCCACTCTCGCCCACCCTCGCTCACTCTCGCCCACTCTTATTTAAAGTGAGCATTTCATGTTGTAAAGCATCTGAAAAGTGTTATGTCTACAAATATTTAAGATTTTGATTACAATTTTTTAACTCCTATAGATCAAATATATCAAACATCATCTGTATTTACAACTCGCTGTTTGCGAAGCATTCAAACATTCCAGCCGTGTTCCCGAAACGTGACAAATCCGGTAAAATGCTGGAAGCAGACGGTGTTAGTGCTATTTAACTGTCACTTTCACAAAAGTATTCGCTTTTATTGGACTAGTGCTGAAAGCTACAAAAGTCACTCTGCAAATGATCAAAAGAAGAGAAGAAGAAAAAAACCCGCTAAGACACACAGCCATAAATTTTGTCCTTTTTTTTTTTTTTTTTTTTTTTTTTTTTTTTAAACCATGAATACGTCTGGCCCATATGCTTGGCCATGGAGCGACGTGAAAGGGGCATTTACAAACCCAGGCCCACCACATTAAACTCTATAACAATCTTCATTCATGGTAACTTATCAGACTCAATTAATCAACCTCAACAATGGCAATTCTGATGTGTTCAAGCACCCTGAAAGGCCTAGGTCAGCACCGGGGCACTGACGACGCCTAGCGCTCCCTCGCCTCTCAAAACTCTCCTCCCAGAAACCAGCGTCTCTGTCGCTCCGGCCTTCGAGCCTGTCCTAAGAAGAAAAACTAGAAATAAGGTGAAAGAAAACAAACAGCTTTGGGGAGATCATAAAGAGCTTTCTTTTCCGTCCCTCAAAGGCGACAAAGCTGCTCCAGCGGATGAAAGCCTTTCTCTCGGGGCGTCTGAAAGGAGCATGTCTTCTCTGCTCGCCTCTGAATGGTATTGTTATGGCTATTCCAGCGGGCTGAAAAGGGGCAACCACTGGTTTGATTCGGTTACACGGTGCGGTAAAGTTCTCCCTCCCACCGCCTTGGTGTGTATGGAGGGTCCGTGACCTGTTTACTCTCGGCCGGGGAAAATGTCATGTCGCCCCTCCCATGGGCAGTCCTCACATTCATTTGATTGGTACAAAAAAATGACTTGGGATGGTTAAAAAGCACTCGTCCCGCATCACAATTTATGGCTCATACTTTTACGTGACACTTTATTTCCTTTTTTGGGACGTTTTACAGGTGTCATGGGTCAGGTACTACTCTCACGTGGGCACTCGGTGTTTCACTGACTTGTTTTTTCATTCATTCATTTATTTATTTATTTATTTATTTATTTATTTATTTATTACTTTCAGGATTCCGATTAGAGACTGATGATGAGGATGATGAAGATTTGGTCCCAGTCGTCACTCTCCCTCCCCCTCCCAACAGCCCGACTCCAGAACGTCAAGTACAAACCTCTTTTCTCACACACGATTCGTAGCACAAATAAAGCCACTAGCACATAGCCATGGGCCTGATAAATAAATAAATAAATAAATAAATAGTAGCATTTTTTATATACTTGAATTTGTAGCACCTTTTTAATATGAATGTATGCATTAATACATGATTAAATCATTTTATATAAAGTGTATTATCCTTCTAATATTCAAGACACTGTGGATAAGTACAAGTAATACGGATAAGTACATTTCCTGTCCTCTCGCTTTTTATGTAAATATTAGCTTCATCGTTTTGCACCATTTTATAGAGTTTGATAGTGAAGGCGAGTATAGGAATTTATTATTATTTTTTAAAAATACAGTCTTATAATGTTTTATAGTTTGATGGTTAAATTTCAGATAGAACATTTAGTGATTGTTCACCCAGTTTTATGTTGGATCTTTAACATAAAGCGCAAAGATAATGTTTAAGATCTTAACATCAAGCTCCAGGGTTTGAGTTTGGACGTTCTTTAATTCACCAACACACACACACACACACACACACACACACACACACACACACACACACACACACACACACACACACACACACACACACACACAATGTCACGATCTCGCCGGCAGATGGCGCTGCGGCGACGACGTGCATGGGCAGATGGAGAACGCGTGCACGTGTTTAAAGTGCGCATGGACGATGAGACTTTGGTTACAACGGACATGAGCACTTATTTTGGTTTCTGTTCTGTCCCCGCCCGGTTCAGTTATTGGCGGAGGTGCGAGGGTGTGCTTTGAAGTGTTAACCAGCTGTCAGCAATTAAGGTAACTGTGACTGGTTATTTAAACCCCTCGCGTTGCTACACATGTCGGGCAGTATTAGAGGAAAGACGGAATGAATAATAGTGCCAGGCGGTAATGGTTCCATGCTCTGTCTAGTTTCCTGTTCCTAGTTTCATGCTCTAGTTAAGCGAGTGTTTCCTGCCATAGTTAAACGAGTGTTTATGCCATAGTTAAACGAGTGTTTATGCCATAGTTAAACGAGTGTTTATGCCATAGTTAAACGAGTGTTTCCTGCCAGAGTCAAACGAGTGTTTCATGCCAGAGTTACACGAGTGTCCATGCCAGAGTTAAACGAGTGTTATGTCATTGTTAAACGATAGTTGCAGGCCCTAGTTAAACTAGAGTTTTATGTCATAATCGTGTTCTAAGTTTTGTGTTTCATGCCTTATTTCTAGGGACATGAGAGAAGTTTCCGTTAGTTAAAAGTGGTAGTGTTTCCATGCCCTGTTTAAGTTCATGTTTCTTGTTTCAGCTGTAAGTTTATGTTTAGACCTTTTTTCCTGCCTCCTCGTACATTGACTTAAGTGTAAATAAAGACTTTACTCCCGCGCTTACTTCCTGTCCAAGTCTTGTTTCGTAACACACAAGCCTTAAATAACCTTTTGAAAAGGCATTCATTAGATTGTTTCTTCTCCTCCCATTTCACAGAGTTCCCATAATGTGTAAACAAAGCCTGCAGTGGCTTTAACAGGCTTTAATTGACTCCGGGACTGCATGACCGTAATCCACTACTACAGCGACCCAAAGAAGTGCGTGTGTGTTCTGCAGCCAACATCAGGAGACATCCAAGAATGTCCTTTAGCTTCACACGGTCAAAAAAAAAAAAAAAAAAACCTGGGAGGACTCATGGCTTCAGAGGGTTTAGATGGCATTTGAGGAGGGAAACAATACGAGCTGATCTATTTCACTTTCTGTAGACCTTCACTGTGGGTTGGAGATGAATCCACTTCATGTGTGCGGTGTAGATTTACACTGGATCAAAGGCATTATATCAGCCATCATCATCATCATCATCATCATCAGAGCATTCTGTATAAATTTACTCAAATGAACATTTATTTATAATAGAATAATACAATTTTTCAGAAGTATTAAAATATCTTGTTGTTAAAAGCAAAGGTCTGAGCACCTCATAAGATTTTGATTGAAATTCTTGCATAGAATTTGCTAAAATTAGAAAACTCTAAGTAAGGAATCGATCTTTTATTGTGAGCATGTAGATCTAATCATAGGTCATATTTTACTTATTATATTTTGCCTTATAACCGATATTAACATTACAGTATGTGGTCTTTTAATCTGTAAACTCAACAAGTTGATTATCTTTAAATCTTTAAAAGCATTATTCAGAGTATCTTCAGAGAATAAAAAACATTTAGGTCTGAAAAAAAGTACACGTAATATTTTTTCCATGTCACAAACCTTTTTGTTACTAATGCTGATTACTAATAGTAATAATTCTGTAAGGAAACTGTGTATCGACATGTTTTTATGTCTCATTGAGGACCAGATGTCTCGACAAGGGCAGAAATCTCTGACAGGAGAATCTGAAACCAACAACAACAAAAAACCTTCCATATAAAAAGCTAAAAGAGCCAAAATGTTTTCTTTTGGTTACTCGGGTTAAAGCTGGGTTTAATAATTCTGTCAGTGGAAGGTCCTCACAAGAATAGGGAGTTAAATGTGTGTGTGTGTTGCCCCTCAGTATGAGGCCCCTGTGGTGCTGTACTCCAGAGCCAGCTTCCATCAGCCCTCGTTGATCCTCAGAGACAAGCTTAGAATCAATTACCAATTTCTCCTTTAACAGAGTGTCATTTCAGACCTATGTTCATCTGGTTATGGTGAGCTGGGATCACCGCGCCGCGGCCCTTTCGCACCGGGATTATGTGATTATGCTTTAATTCCTTGTAATCTCTTATTAACTAGGCTACTGCATGTCAAATAAAGCACAATACGTCACCCTTATAGGCTGTGCTCAGTCTGCCATATGGCTGAAGTGCTTTTTTTCTCTGTTCACTTTTTTATCCCCCTTTTCCTCTTTTTTTTTCCTTCCACAGCAAGACCACAGTCAGGTGTCTGATTTATATCAGCACCTTAAACGCTCTCAGGAGGGGGGAAAGTCACTAAACACACACACTACAGCACAGTTTGTGAAACAACAGGGGAAAAAATCGGATTTTTTGTGCACCTCAAGAAATTAATTGGTTGCATTAGTTAGGGGATAAATGGCGATGGCTGGTGTGTTGGATTCCAGCAGAGTTTCACCATAGAGGGTTAATGGGAGTCAAGGCTGGAAGCGTTCCCAGGCCTGGCCCAAGGCCATTAAAACCCAGTACAAGAAACTTATGGGGCAAATCAGCACTGAGCTGCTTCTTTTGCAGCCTTCAAGAGCACAATAAAGAACCCGAGAGCTTCACCCACTGCCTGCGTTACCCAGGGTACACACGCGCACACGCACGCACGCACGCACACACGCACGTAAACTGAACCACAGCTCGCTTTTTGCACCTCGTGATGTGAAGTGAAATTACATTTTGTCGCAGATTTTTTACACTTCTTGCTTGTACAGCATGTTGTATAGAACTCATCCCGAGTGAACAATGTTTTCTTATTAACCGATATTCAAGAACGCGGACCCCAAATCTCCTGCGTTTCTTTTTCCAAATCCTTCATCTATTCCTGCTGAGAAACAGAGAGCAGTGAAGTTCATGGCAGCAGAGAGAGAGAGAGAGAGAGAGAGAGAGAGAGAAAGGGAGAGAGAGAAACGTTTCTGAATCTCTCCATTCTGCTGAGCGAACAGAGTCGGCGGTGCAGCGGGTTGGGTGTCTGGAGCGCGCAGGACGCGCACGGCGGAAACATATTGTCGCACCGTGGTGTGCGGGGGCTCTCACCACCACCACCTCACCGCATTCACGCGCACAACAGCGCTCCACACCATTTGCATATTTGTAATTTATCACATTTTTATTCGGGTTTCTGAATATCGCGCTGAATAACCAGGGAACCTGTTTCCCCAGAGCTGCGAGAGCAAGAGCGAAAGAAGAATTCCTTCTCATTACTCAGGAAATATAAGAGCATGTCGTGTTTTAAACAGCCCCCCCCCCCAAAAAAAAGATAGATGAGAGACATTTTTCGGACAAAAAGAGTCGTGCGAGCTCACGAGCCCCAGCGCGCGAAGACCGCGCATTCTAATTTCTGCGCTCATAAAAAAGACGACATTTTCTTTCTTTCTTTCTTTCTTTCTTTCTTTCTTTTTTTTTTTTTTTTTTTTTTTTTAAAAAAAATAGAAACTTCACACCGAGCACCCTGGCATGTTAGTTGGTTTACTTTGTTCACTTTTTTCCAGACGATATTTAGACTGCACACACAGGTGGGCCTACATACTTGTGAATGTATTCGCTGACACACCAAATGACTCATCAGAATATGCGCGTAAACATGATTTGGCACGAGGATGCGTTTCAAATACACCGAAAATAACACACAATTCTTTTAGAGGTTTGTATTTGTATTAAGGTCATGTGCACCTCATGCAGTAAACAAACAAAAAAAAACATATCACTATTTAGTTCAGTAATCATGTTTTATTTGTATTCATTTGTTTATTTATTTAATTTGCGCAAGTACAGGCGTATTTATCGCAAAGTCGTGGTTATGATTTGATCACTAAACAACCAGGTTTTAATAATAATAATAATAAAATTATGGAGAGAAAACGGTTCATTTCGGAACTGATATCATCTCTAGGATGGTAAGAAAATGTCAAGAAAGCATGAAGTGATCAGAGAAGCACCTGTTCGATTCGGGCAGGACCGGATTATGCAGATATATTTAATTAAATTCTCCATCATTCTCCAGAGTCTCATTACAGCAATGCAAACAATAATCCCCCGCGTTTACTAAACTAATTAACTATCAGTGTGTCCCGCTGAAATGATATAAACACATCAGGGTTTAGTTAATCAGCGGAAGGGTTTTCTGGGATGACACCTCGGGCGTGTATTCTCACTCTCCTGGTGATAACGTAAGACTTCGCGGAGTAGAAGGGAAAAAAAAGAAGGAGGAGGAGAAGATGAAGAAGATGCATTAATAAAAATGGGAGTCAAGTGCCTGGCAGGCTCTGGATGAACCTCATATGGTAACTGCAGCCCAGGCGAATAAAAGAGAAGCAATAATTCATAGTATGAGGCATGCAAAAGCTGGACACAATGCCTCTCCTATTAAGCACCATATTCGAGCCCATTCTGCTGAGCACAAAGATCATAGCACGACGCCTTTATGGCTGTAATGGTGTGAAAGGCGAGTTGGAGGGGGAAGGTCACAGTGGCTGTGCATGGCAGATCCAGGGTGGCACTGGAGCTCTGTGCGTGGCCAAGCAAGGCCAGCTGTCTCCAATGCACAGCTTATTATAACTCATCAGAGACGTGCACGACTTATTAAAGAGTTTTTTGTTAATCTGCTGTGCGCTGATCTGCATCCAGGTCCCATGGCGAGGTTTTGGAAGCAGGACAAGTGTCCTTCAGACGCATTTATTATTCGTTTTATAGATCATTTTAAAGAAACTGCGCACATCTTCATTCATGGCACAAGGACAAATGAGGAAAAATCGATCATGGTGTTATTGTTTGGAGCAGGGACGGATTTGTGGTCCAGAGGCGCGTGGGAAGATCTGCCACTTTCCGAACAAGTGTTTTAAAATATAACAAGTGAAAAATCAATCTATTTTCTTTCTGGTCCACACGCATTTAGGTGACATTAGAAAACATAAAATTAAATATTATAATCTGATCATCTCCATTTTTTTAACGTCAGATATCTAGTACGGCTTCTTCTTCTTCTTCTTCTTCTTCTTCTCCTTCTTCTTCTTCTTCTTCTTCTTCTTCTTCTTCTTCTTCTTCTTTAAATGCATCACCATCATCATCATGCCCATGCTTCAACAGTGGGAGTGAGAATAGGTTGCTTCTTCTTCTTCTTTAGTGACGAAGTTAAAATTATTAATGCTAATTTTGAATGATAGTCAAAGATATCCAGTGTGTCTTCTTCTTCTTCTTCTTCTTCTTCTTCTTCTTCTTCTTCTTCTAATAAGGTATTTATTTACCTCCTCATGGTGAGAGAGATTGTCTGTCAGAATCAAGGGCATTTGGCTACTTGAAGCTTCATCAGTCTGATAACTCGCATATAAACTAATAAAATTCATTTTGTTTAATGAAGCTGTTCAAAGGTACCAGGCTTTAATAAACAGGAGTAATAAGAAGACATACCCATATGGACTTGGGATTTGAAATGACATCCTGCAGGTTACTAGAACACAACCTTAACCCCTGAATTAGCATCTATGGTGATACATGAACACCAGGAGTGGTGCATTAACTGGTGACGTTTCAATCCCATCATCACGGGTACTTTTCCCACTTATTGATACAAATTTATTCAAAACTCACTTATGTGTAGAAAACAACTGCTAACACTTGTGCTCTGAAGGGCAGTGGAAGCTCATCAGATGAGGTTCTATATTATTGACCAAACGGTTGTTAGTTCAAATCCCAGTACTACCAGAAAGCCACCGGTAGGCACCTGGGCACGACCTTTAACCCTCAACTGCTCACTTCTGAGTTTGTATTGAATTCTGCCTCGTTCATTTCTCTTTGGATAAAGAGAAATATAACTCAAAAATAAACAGAGTTGCTGTTAAATCCGGATGTTTTTTTTTGATGTGTGGTCTCAGGGCAACAGTAGAGACTTCACTAAGCGTTAATCGGCGTTAAAGCTGCTCATATTTCGGATTATAGCGCTTTCATTAGTGTTTGGCCATCAGGGTGCCAGCTGCTAGATCCAATAAACACCGGTGGAGTCTCTTTAAGCGTTTGACCCTGCCAAAATCCCTTCTCTCTCTCCGAGGGGGGGCTTTAATACCCCGCCATCCCTCTCCCCCTTTAACATGATAACATAATCATGATTATTCCACTGGATTTATGATGAGAGCAACCCGAGCAACAGGTGTTTGAAGTTTGGTTCACACAAGGGACCCCCCAAAAAGGAGGGGACTCTCGGTGCCAAAGTAACCAAAGTAACCTCAAACAAGCGCACTGATATCTTTATTGCTAAGCGTAACATATCCATCCTTGTCCAGCTTTCTGTGCGATGGTTTCTTTGCACCTGGTTATTTCCAACTTCTTTTTATTTTCTTTCTTTTTTTGTGTGCGTCTAGGCCCTGGATAGCAGCTGCTTAAAGAGAGACAGAGAGAGGCCCTTACACGTCTCCAAGACGTGTTGGCATGGTTTTCTCGCCTTTAATGTAGCACTAAGCTTTGTCTTTGGTACAATATGGGAACAGTAAAGCACGACGTGTGGACGTAAGCGCACTTTATTTTAACTATGCGACTCCGCAAGCAGTTTTGTTTCAAGTCAATTAGAGTGATCAGCCAATTAAATTTATGTGCGTCGATTTTTTTTTTCACATGGAAAGAGAGAGAGGGAGAAAAGGGGCAGCAGCACAGAAAGACTGAGAGAGAGAGGGAGAGAAAGAGAGCTGGTCTTTAAGGATTTTATTCTCATCACCTGGCGTTCATTTTATACAGAAGTGTAATAGCCAGGCGTTTCCAAAAAGTGACTATATTACCCAAAGGCCCTCGCCATCCTGTGCGCTTTTGTTCGCCTCCAGTTAATAACTCATTACAGGGATTTAACAAATCCCTCACATGCATATGTTTGGTGTCTCCATATTTTTGATCCCTCCGATGAAGCAGATGCTGCAATTGAAAATTCTGGCTAAAAAAAAAAAAAACCTGCTACGAGGCTGAAAGGAGAAGAGAGGTCCTGAACAAAGAGCCTTGGGGAGATCTCTCAGGAAGAGAAAAAACATTTACGGTCAATAAACAGACTTCAACCTGCTCCATTTCAGCCATTGTGCGGCCGTTTTTGAATAATTAAGGTTAATAAGAATAGGTTTTGTGGAGTTTGAATGCCAGGCGCACAGGTGCGGCGTGACAGGATGAATGATGCGCCTGATTTTTGCCAAACTCGAGAGCCCTTCTCTCCGAGCTTCAAGCTGACGGAAAATATTGTCACTTCTTTGCTTCACGGCATTAGACGTTCACAGGAAACAAAGGCGGCCGATGAAAAGCTCATGGCTGTAATGAAACACACTTATGGCCCGAGATAAATGAGAGCCGGAGTCAATGGCCAGGCGCGTTTTCGCTTTGCGCGCAAGCAGCCTGCTCCATCTAAATCAAATAAAAGGAACCTTTCCAAATTTTAAAAAGACCTCGTTTTCATTTTTAAAGCCTCTCCACAATTGCCATTAAGCATATGGGGCTTTTGTACGCAGCAACAGCTCTTGAGAAAGCAACCGGTGTCTATGTGGAGAATCATTTTAACTTTCTGAGCAAACGCCGCATCCGCGCACAAAAGCGCACAGAAAAAAAGAAAGAAAAAGAATTAAAAAAAAACCCCAATCTAACATATGTGCCTTTGCGCTTCCCAGACCTTCTTTAGTCACAGTTTCATGCAATTACTTGCAAAACACAGGGATAATAGCTTTATAACGTTTTTTTGGGACAGTGATAAGCATGTGGACATGGCGAACCGAGTTTTGCGCACGCACCGGAATGAAGCTCAGTGTGGAGCTGGAGTCTGTTTGAGCTCTCTCTCTCTCTCTCCCTCTCTCTCTCTCTCTCTCTCTCTCTCTCTCTCTCTCTCTCTGATCTGCACTTATCTTCTCATTAAAAAAGACGCATATGAGAAAACATTTCGAACGGATCCTCTCAGTTGTTTCCAGAATTGTAGCAATATGAATATTTCATATTCCGTGGTCATTTATATTGTGTTTTTTTTCCATTAAGTGTTTTTAGCTGAACTTGTGGAATAAAATAGTCAATAACCTCCGCGCGTTTTCTTCAGAAGACAACATGAAGATGAAGAATAAGCTTACTCTAAATTATACATAATCTATACTATATTCTTTTCTAAATAAAGGTCTATTGGTAAGAGATCACTCAGCACATGGCTGTGCAGCCTGGAAGGTGATGTTTTTCAAAAATAGTGGCGTATGGTCATTTTTGTGAGCGCTTTGATTCACGTGCAGCTGATGAACAAGCTCAATAAGGACAAAACTCGGAAAATGATGAGGATAACTATCATCATCATCATCATCATCATCATCATCATCATCATCTTAAAATTACCAACATTAGAAAAGTTTTGCCAAACGCGTAATAGCCTCATAATTAGCGCAGGCGCACAAGAAGTGTCTTTTAGTTCTCATTTTGCATATTTATTTTTTCCCCCAGAGGATTTTATCTACAGGTTTACAACAAAAAATTCAACTTCAGCAAAATGAAACGAAGCTTCGGCGCATTTGACGAGGCAACAGACCTCCAAGTTCACTGGTGCACAAGATAGGGTTGCCTTTATTTGCTTTGTTCCGGGTTAAGCAGGAAAATGCAGTGTGCTGGGAATAGTTCGGTTCCATCAGGATGATTAGAAGCTAATTAAATCGTGGTCTGGATATCTGTCGAATCTGGCAACCCTTATCCAAATCCTGCGTCTTCCTGCAGAGCTCATTTCCAGCCATATCCGACTGCATCCTCATCCTCTCACACACACACACACACACACACACACACACACTACACTCTCAGTGTCAGTGTCAGCGCCACGGTTTCTCCAAGCACCTAGACTCCGACAAATGTGTTCTGCACTGCTGCTCATTCTTCATCTTCTTCACCTCCAACAAACACCCAAAAAAGTGCCCAAAATTCCACACACGGTTTCTCTGGATAAAAAATGTCACCACAACGTCATGAGTGAATAATATAATCCAGCAGCTCTGCGTGTATCGGTGTCCTTCATCCGCCGTCAGTCCCAGTCGCTGCCATTTGCCTTTCTAATGAGTCCTAATGAGACGGCACGCGCTTTTTTAGAGGCTTAATGAGGCGATAATGCGTTAAGTTTGGATCACTTCATATTAAATAATAATAATAATAATAATAATAATAATAATAATAATAATAATAATAATAGTAATAATAACTATTATTATTATTATACACTCCATTCCAGCTCTCTAATTAGAATAGTTATTTTTATCGAAGCACATGGAGCTTACCCAAAATACCGCTTCATATCACGGTTCCTGACTTGCTGCTGACTTTCCCCTTCCATGTGGACCTGAGTATATGAGTGTGCGTGCGTGTGTGTGTGTGTGTGTGTGTGAGTGTGTGAGTGGTTGTGTGTGTTTCTGTGTGATTGAATGTGTATTTTGGGGGGCTCTGAGAGTTTTTGAGTTTTGGGTTGGTTCTTAAGAACTCAGTGAGCTGACGTAGAGCGTGCAGAGAAAAAGCTTCCACGGGAAAATTCTGCCTCCGAGCACCTGCACGGTTCTCAACCGTCCCCCAGCCCCCCCCCCCCCGCCGGGGGGGGGGCCTGGAAACTTCCGGCCGGGGCGCGGAAACCTCAGCGCTCTTCCAACTATTTATAGATAATAAACAAACACACACAAACACAAACACACACACACACACACACACACACACACACACACACACACACACACACACAGCTGCTGCAAGGTATTCAGTCTAAGTGTATTAATCAGGGACTATAAATATTCATCTCGAATGAGAAACGATTCTTTGCGCCAGAGTTATCTGTAGCTTGTTTTATTACTGGCACGCGCCTTAACAGTAACACCATCATGATCAATCATTAAAAAAGGAGGCATATAATTACTATATGTCCAATAGGTTTATGAATCATAATCCCACTGAACAGGGGATTAGCTGAGAGGATATACTTTCATTCAATTCAATTCAATTTTATTTGTATAGCGCTTTATGGAGAAAGACTTATCTAAAATTAAAGTATGGTGATTGAGTTATTGGCTAAGCACAGTACAAGGAATTACTCCCAGTTCCCATTGTGTTACAAGACATTACAGGCATACAATAAAACATCAAGGACATACACCCCACATTTGTGACGATTTTGTACAGAAAATGACTATATTGTGTGTGAGGCAGTGTCTGACATATTGTTCCAAAAAAAACTAATTAAGCCTATTTTTATTCTAGATTAGATTCATGTAGTAGAAAAAGACTCTAAGATCTCACTCCATATCACCCTTAATTCTGTTTAATAACAATACAACAGAGAACAGTGGATTCGGCTCGCAGTTCTGTTCATCTGACTCTGTGCCAGTGTTGAATGAATTCTTTTGATCTATTACACATTTGAGTTAAGTTTTCAGCACATTGAAAGATCCCCAGATTGGGACAGGTGTCCTGGGAGATCTCTTCATGGCACGAAATTCTGTCTAATAAACTTAAAAACTATTACATTTTGGCCTTGAATTTGAAGCCACTTATTGGTTTGAGCACTTAATTAAAAATAAAATCTTTAGTGCGAATGAACACCTCCAAAAACACAATTTTATTTTTATTTTATTAACATTTTACCAACACATCATCACAGTGCTGTAAAACAATTATACTGTCCATATGGGAGAGTATTGATACTGTCTATAGACATTTGAGGAAATTCTTTTTATTACTTTTTAATCACTATTACATGTTTTCTATAATAATGATATCAAACACATCGGTGATCCTGAGTTTGAAAGATGGACACAGATTTAACTCAACATTAACTATTAACTACAATTTGATAGAATATTACCCTTTTGTGTCTTTTGCATGTATTATATAACCAATAATGACAAGTTATTTGCAAATAAAGCACTAAAACAGAAAGAGACAAGCTTCAATGAATCAATAGGAGAATTTATTGAATCATCGTCATCATCATCGTCATAAATATAGACCATTTGAGACACGGTACGTTTCATTTTTATAAAAAATAGGTTCTGTCTCGTTGGACATCCGTAGAAATCAACGTTAAATTATAAAAATATATAATCAGAAAGTTCAATTACGCAACAATTAAATAACGACGCACTACACAGTGATTGCCAGCGACTCTATGTTCAGTTTCAGACCGGAAACAATAATAATAATAATAATAATAATAATAATAATAATAATAATAATAATAATAATAAATATTTATATAGTAACATAAACGCGATATAAACAAAGTGGAGAATCCCGCACAGTCCATGTACCCAGTAAACACCGGGATTCACGCGACCAGCTCAAACGGAGGCTCGTTCTCGATGTTGGTGAGCGCGGATTTGAAGTGCACTTTGCGGGGGTCCTCTGGGGTCCAAACTTTCGCCCTGCGGATGATGTTCTGCTCCCGGAGCTGCTTCTCATCTGTCCAGGACAAAGAGTGACCAGCCAGAGGGGGCAGGCCGTAATCTGGGTCATCAGGGGAAGGAGATCCTGGAGAGAAGAAAAAAAGGGGAATTTAATAATAATAATAATAATAATAATAATAATAATAATAATAATTCAATTGATTGGTACCCTGTCCAGGGTGTACCACGCCTTGTGCCCCATGCTCCCTGGGATAGGCTCCACACAGTAAAATCCCTAGTGTTGAATTAACACCCAGAGTGTTTATTTGAGTCCAGTGCACTTATATAAACACTGTAGGGTGTAAATTCAACCCTGTGGGTGTTAAATCAACACTGGTGATTTTGCTGTGCAGGTTTCCCCGTGACCCTGAAGAGGATAAGCGGTATAGAAGATGGATGGATGGGTGGATAATTCAGTTGATATTAGTAGGCCTATGTATTACTTTTTAAAAAAAAAATATTTTGGAAAAATGATAGCTATTCTGTATTTAAATCTAAATCCTGTTCTCTCATTCTCTGAGTTTCCCTGTTCATGCGAAAGTGGAAAGTTGAACACATCTGAAAATTACTGGAATTTGTGCAAAAGAAAGAAATAGTGGAAAAACCCCGTAGCGATGAATAATTCTAATGAGTAATTATAATACTGTCTATCTAATTCTGATACTACTACTACTACTACTAATAAGCCATGCATGGTAAGTGTAGTAAAGTAAAGTTTGCACAGCTCTTACTTGTTCCTCTGTGGCAGATGATGACTTTTTTGGGTTGGTTTAGAGCTTCGTGGTTGGAGTTCCGGATTGGCGCGTCGGACTGCACCAGTTCAGCCAGGAAGTTGATGTAGCCGATGGCGAGGCGCAGCGTGTCCACTTTGGAAAGGCGTTTCTCGTAAGGCAGGGTGGGGATGTGCGAGCGCAGACCTTCAAACGCGTCGTTGATGGACTGCATGCGTCTGCGTTCACGCACGTTGGCGGCCTGGCGCAGCTGCTGCATTTCCTGCTCGGAGCGCGCTCTCCTGCGCCTCTTCAGCTGCAGCGCACCGTCACCGCGCCGCGGGGAAAACTCGGACACACCGTACGACGAGGAAGAAGAAGAAGTGGAAGAAGAAGACGAGAAGCGACCCACGTCGCAGCCGTAGTCTTCATCGCGCGCGCGACAGTCCTCGTAGTACTCTTGGATCTGGCTCGCGAGGAAGTCGACGTCGTCATCCAAGAAGTCGTCCGCGTCCATGTGCTCGCGCGAGCATCGCTCGGTGAAGAAATCATCGTCGTCGAAATACGCCGAGGAGAAAGAGTCCAAGCCCGAAAACGGATCCAGCACGGTCTCCATACTATTTTTTTTATTTTTGCTGTTTCTGAAAAGCCGGCACGCGAAGACCTTTTATAAGAACAACGACAGTCGCGTGCCATTAACGGGCCGCGCCAGCCAATCACCGGCGAGCAGCGACATAAGCAGCGCACCTAAGGATAAGCCACGCCCACCTTGTTTACACCCTCAGACGCGCTTAATCCTCAAGAAGACGGTTATCATTATTATCAGTTAATTAGTTAGTGAACACATTTAACTGGTTATGTTAAAATAATTAACTTAGAGGTAAAATGCTGTGAAGACTATAACATTTATAAAGTTTATAAAGATGAGAAATCACAGCAATTTTTAATTCGGTTGTACATTTTACAGCAATAATGTGATTAGCCGATATTCGGCTGGATTTGAAGTTGGTCTAATAATTTATTTAGTTATTTAATCCTTTAGTCATGACTCTGAAATCATCTACACACAGCCTAAAAACATTACCCAGCCTTTCTGAATAAAATGCAGTCCTACACATCTGGCTGTCGTTATCAGGTTATTCGATGGCCTGTTATTATCCAACAATATTTTATTAAACACTTTGTATCTAATATTTCCAAATAAATAATAATAAAAAGATAATTTAAGCTTTTATTGATTTCTCATTTGCAAACAGCTTCAGTCTGCTGCGCCATACAGAGCCATCGGTCAGTTCAATATAAAAGCTTAGACTGGGTGAAATAAAACAATAACAGTGGCTTGTAAACAATGACTGAAGAGCCACTCAGGTGTTGGAGGACGTTGGTTTGTCTCCTTCGCTCTTATTAGCGATTAAGTGCTGTTTACGTTTGTCCACGTGCGCTTTTTTGCGCCCACGGGAACCGGACAATGCGCCGGAGCGAGCACTGCTTTTGAAAGGTCACTCAGGCAGGTTGACCCCTGCGACCCTATTTTTAAGGCTTCTCTTAAAAAAAGCAGGTAGCATTCAAGAGCTCGCGCACTTCATTACCGAGGGGGACGCGCGGCTCCGGGTAGAGCACGAGCGCCGCCGCACAATGCAGCACAATGCGACACAATGAAATACAAAACAACACAAAACGTGGGCGCACGAAAGGAGAGAGAGAGCGTGACGTCCGGGAGGAGAGGAACAGGGGGCCATCAGTCAGTGACGAGCTTCTTTTTATGTAAAGACGCGCATGGGACGCACTGAACTCTCGCCTTTTGAAGAGGCACTGATGAGAAACTTGAAGCACGAAACTTCACGGGGTTCTTTTTATAACGCTTACAAAGGACCGATTCCTGATTATAGTCATCTTGAACTTAGATAAACAAGGGCGCGCGATTTGGACGCACGGGCACAGCATCGTTTAATTATAGACCAATAAACATAATAATAATAATAATAATAATAATAATAATAATAATAATAATAATAATAATAATAGCATCTCTCATACTACTTATATTACTCATACTGAAGGGGCTACATCACCACCACGTCAAAAGGCTGCATGAACTTCATCAAACCTCTCAAAGATGTGACTGGTGGACGGGGGTGTGGCTGAAACTGCATCACCATGCAGCCCCTGTCAGCCTACACCCTCCATCAAACATGTACAAGTGACATGATATTGAATGAATAGCGTACCTGTAATTTTACGCATGCGTATTATCCTCATTGTGCGATGTTATTATAAGCTACGTCACAATGCAAGATGATTATCATGCAGTATAGAAATGCGCTTTGGTACAACTTTAGAACTTTACCTGGTGGAATGTTGAATAAAATGATTTTAAAAACACACCCTATTTGAAATTCACGATTAGACCTTTGTAAAAATCGATTTGGAAAAAAAGACAAGGAAAGAAATATAAATATATATATTTATTTTTCTTATATATATATATATATATATATATATATATGGAACATATATTATTTTATTAAATAGCCTACTGATGTAGTAAGTAAAAAAAGAGGACAAACTGAAGTGAAAGGAACGAAATACCGACGATATCTGCAATAATACTCCCGAGAAAATCGATATAGTGTATGTGGTTATATTGACCAACCCCAAGTGCACCTGTGCAAACTGCGCATGTAGTATTAATATACCATATAAAAGTGTATTGATCATCTGTTTCCCACATTTTCGGTCTGTAGACACACACACACACACACGCGCGCGCATCAGTAAGTTAAATAAGCACCTACAGTGTTGTATTAAGAAAGGCGTCAAGTAAACACTGCAACACTGTGAAGTTCTGCTCTATGGCACTTTCAGGGCGCGAGGCTTTTATCTGCTCTGGTTTTAGCATTGACTAAGCTCACTTCATTTCACTTCATTTCACTCGAGAGGTCATTAAGCGACAAGGAGCAATAAATAAGGCAGTGTTTGAAGGACAGGGCGCGTATGGTTTTATTACACAGGGGGGCTGGTAGCAGCAGCGTGGCTCTCAGTGGTGGCCAAAGAGGGCCAACAAATTACGCTGGTACCTGAGATGCTGGCTGGTTGGAGTCTATCAACAAACCCTATTCAAACAAAGATGGAGGGGGTCATTTTTTGTTAGCGAACAGGAGGCTGTACTGAAAGTGTAATGGGTGTCGCGGCAAGCTGCAGCGTGAGGCTCGGTCCGTGGGAATCTCGCCACTTGCGCGTTTCGGAGAGTCAAAGAGCTGAATAAACACCGCAGCCTGCAGCAGCAGCCTGTATGCTAAAGAGCGCATCTGAAACGGGGCCCGTATAAAAAGGTAGTGATAAATGTGCCTCACGTTTTCAGATCGGCACGTTATGAAAAAAAGAGTAAAAGCGTGGAGATTTTTTTTTTGTGTGGTGTCGGAGCGCCGCGCAGCCAGGGGTCTGTGCCAAAAAAACAAATCGCTCAACAGTTCAAAACCTGGAACTTGTTAGATAAATGAGGCTTCTCACACTGCGACTCGGGAAAATGTACTTTTGCACTTTTCCCTCCTCCCCAAAGGCATTCGAGCCATGTTTGCTCCACCAGATGCGCAGTTTAGCGGAGGATAATTATTCATTCCTGAAACAACATTAAAGTCGGCATTTACTTAAAAAAAAGAAAGAAAAAGAAAAAAACGAAGAATTTCCTTATACTGTATGGCTGCTTTTCATTATATAGCTTGATAATAAAGATACATTTTTCAGCTCTAAAAGAGAAATACATAGCAGTGTAGGTCTATAAGCTCATGCGTGTTTATTAACATAAAAGATTCACGCATTAACGCAAACAATAATGAGATTAAAAACAATATTTCAATGATTATATAATAATCATAGTAGGCCGGGGCAGGCTGTTTTCTATCATTTTAAATTGATTATAATTATTTTTTTTATTAAAACATGTACATATGTTTAAATGTCTTTCATCTTTACTTTATATAGGCCTACATATTTGTAAATTAGTGGAATCACACTTCAGCTTTGGACAATTCACACACATGATTAGATGATGATGATGATGATGATGATGGTGATGTGACGCGGCAACTTCTAGCCAGAAATTTGTGGTCATGGTAACGTTAGACATATATTTAGTCTCAAGCTTCAACGCGTTACTCTAAAACGCTGTCCATTTCTGTACCAAGTCCACTTTGATCAACGTTTCCAGGTGAAATACACTACAAAATAACGATGCGGCGACAGTTTAGCTGCCTGTTTTATTGATGTTTTCTGAAAGTAACTGTATATGTCACAGTGCAAATTATTCCGACCGTGCCATTGTACATTTTTAAAGTCGGCCATGAACTAGTTATTTGAGTTAAAATAAATTATGATGACGCTAGGCTATATCTATATCTATATCTATATCTATAGCCTGGGACGTCTATAATTTTACACTTCTTCATATATTTTAAAGCTGGAGGAATTTTCTACTTGATTCCAAATTATGGTACATATCGGTTTATTTTCTGACAATACTATTTACAATATAAAACTGAAGCGTTGTCTGATACAGTCACAGTAATAAAGTCGATAAAACAGTACAGAATACTAAGGGATGAATTCATACATTTATATGGTAAAATTCATACACTTAAAATGTATATCCTGAATGTATATATTTCTGTAAAGCTGCTTTGAGACAATGTCTATTATTATAGTGTCATGGTAAATTTCAGTGAAAAGAACCAGTGATGACCCTATAACCTACGCTATAGCATACTGCACTAGCTACAGTGTATAAGCATTCAGAGCACTGAATGCAGGAGAATTGAAACACAGCCGGTGAATCACCTCAGCACACTCCTTACATCAAATAATAATAATAATAATAATAAAACCCTCACATTTCGTTTTCTACACGAGTTTAGCCATGTTTAGCCATGCATAACATTTATTTAGATAAAATTCATTTCCAAATTCCACGCGTTCGCATTCACGGAGAACAGGTGGAACGGGGAGCGCGCGCTGGTGGAGGAGCGCAGACGGCGCCACCGTGACGGCCACCTTCACACAATCAATTAAGCGAAATGTCAGAGCCTCAGCGGCGGCGGTGACCGCTGCAGACCGGGGGCCGGCCTGGGAATAGCAACACTTGGAGATGTCGGATTTGTGTTTTGCTTTTTTTTTTGTTTTTTTTTTTTTGAACAGACGGTACAATGGAGAATATTATAAATGACACGTCTTGCCGCATGGGTCACGTGATGCACTACACCCTACAGTCGGTCCTAGCTGGAAGTCCGCAAGAGCAGATGAAGGAAGCCACAAAATAAAATAAAAAAATACAAAAAGGCTGACACTGACTTTCATTGTTTGAAAAGAAAATGCGCTCCCAAAAGGTTTAATCCTTGCTCAGTAGTGGCTAATCCGTGTAATCTGCAGTGTCGAACAGGATTTAAGGCGAGGATTCGATCAGAACAGATTAAAAGAAAGGAGGCGGGGGTGAGGAGGTTCAATGGCATTAATTGAGTGATCTAACATTTCTAGTATTTCCCTTATTCCCTCTGCACAGTGTAATCTCATGATGAGCTTGTTAACGAGATGATAAATTGAGATAAGAGCAGGGATTAGGCTCAATCATGTGCGGGATTGAGATTTGAGGAAAACACTGACCTAAAAGTGCCAAAAGGTGCCAGTTCTTCTCAACATTCACAACTATGACATCATGCACCAAGAAATTAAAACCTGTAAAAGACGTGCACTTGTTGCAATCGATATAAAAAACATACCCAGGAATATTCTTATATAGTCTTAAATTAAATTGTCTTTTGTTCGTTGTGGCTAATGGAGGAGCACAAAAGGCCTCCCGCTTTGGCCTTTTGTCATAAAAAGCTTTTAATGGATTCTTTATGCTTTAAAGTGCCCAGGTACACGAAAAACCTGCAGAGGTCTATCAATACAGCGAAAAGGTTGCCAGATTTTCATCAAAGTGTTCATACAAGCGGGGTTCACGAGAGGGAAAAGTGGGGAGAAGTCAAATATGGAATATTCCTACAATAAAGTGATGAGTCTGAATCTGTTCATTTTTTTACTTGTATGATCGAGAAAGGTCATCTATTAATAACATTCATTACAAAACACCCAGAGGAACTTTGAAACATTGAACGGTCGCTAAAATCACCCTATTGTGGCAAACCATTAAGGGCGATAAACCACTATTAATAATAAGATTACGATAACGACCTCAGAGTATAAAAATCTCAAGTTGTATAGGTTCTTCAGAGTGTCGACCAGAATAGTTGAAAATTCCGCCAGGAAACTTGTTGCAAAGAAACAAACAGTTCAGGAAATGATATGATGATAATACATTAAAAAAAATAAGTGGATAAAGTGTGTGAATTGTCTGGTTGCTGGTTATTGAGAATGTCTGAAAACGCTTAAACCATCACGACCAACCAGGTCACGAGCATCTAACCAACTACTGCAGCAAATGAATGAAGCCCAACTACATTCCCAAATCTGGCAACCCCGGACAGTGCCGTTAGGGAGTGGGGATAAGGAGTGGGGATCCTGGGAACCCCACCACATGCGGCACACAGCGCGCACAGAGCCGCTCCGCTCTGCAGACTGCTGGACAAATTAGAGGCGCGCTGGAGGGATGCAGAGCATCAACACTTGTTTTTCAGCTGAGACATTGTGTCCTGATTTTCCGGTCTCTGTGTCCATGTAGTCCAGCACCAATGCGTGAATTCCACCCTCTGCACGTAGCGCACATTAAAGCAGTCGGCACAGATCATACCGATTTATAAACCTGTACACCGAGTCGGTGACACAAGCTTGCCTCCAGGAACGGGTGATTAGTGCGTAAAGGCAGAGCGAAGGATTAATCATCCGACTTCTTTCGTCTTTCTTCTTAAAGTTCTTTTTAACATTCTTTTTATAAGCTATGGGCCAAGATAAGTTTATTATTGCTGAATCATATAGCTTATTTATTACTAACCAATTGCACTAAGAGTATCAGACGTTGCTAAAAGTTTTTAGGTTAAATAAATAAATAAATAAATAAATAAATAAATAAATAAAAGATACTAACTACCTTTCCTTTTTGCTGTACCCTTGTCTTTCCCCCCCTTTATTTACATTTCTCACCTGATAATGTAAACGTAGTGACCTAGTACATCATTGGACTGTAATGACAAGATAAAAGAATACATGCATCTTTCTAGGTTTAAAAAAATCGCATTGTTTAAAAAAAGAAGTATATTCTTAATGGGACCACCCAAGTGACAAGGTACAGTTTAGTACCTTTTCCCCAACCAAAACAGATAGATATACAGTAATATAATCCTAATATTCGACCCACTTTGCAAATGGGAAACGTTTGGTTTAAAGGTGCTGTGCACATGAATAGGTTTATCTTCTTTAAGATTTAAGAGGATTATCGAGTCACCCATCATAACCTAGACTCATTGATTTCTGTGTTAATCTGCAGAAGCTGTGTTTGGCCCCCAGGCTGTTTCTGAGAGTTTGAGCATTACAGATAATTCCTGACAGTCATGACCGTGTAGAAGCTAAAGGTGTTCATTCAACACTACAGATGCAAATTTGTAAATTCAAGACTGAATACACATTCAACTGTTATAATGTTCATTATTGTTATGTTTAAAGAAACACTGACGTTTATAGAGATTAAAACGGGTGTTTTGGTCTAGTCCTCTATAGCTAGTTTTAAAAAAATAAAGAATGATGGAATAGAAATAACTAATCATTAAGTTAAAACATTAAATCATTATGTCTCAGTGCTTCAGAGAAATCAGATGAAGCAGCTCAGAGATCTTCCCTCAGGTTTTGAATCGATGATCCTTTGAGCTCTAATCCACGGAGATTCGGGATCTTCTACGTTGTAATTAAAGTGATGGCGCATCCATTTAAGCACTTCACTAGTTAAGTTTAAGACGAATACATGAAGTCCAAACAACTCAAAGTCTTACCTCAGCTTCTTCTTCATCACTTGCCATGATGGTGACTTTGTCTATGGCGCACTGCAGGATTATGACTTAAGTCCCAAAATGTTCTCCTTACCCAACATTTAAAGAAAAAAAAACAACAACAAGAACACCACACTGTCAAATGAAGTTATTCACATAAAACAAAAGTATTAAAAATCCCCAAGGAACAAATATTTACACAGACATTTAATCTTCACTATTACAATAAATAAATAAATAAATAAATAAAATCATATCCAGAAACTATAAGGATTCTTCAGTTGTTCCTCTGAAAGAATGAAAGGACAGTGTGTTTATTTCAAAGGCAGCATTCCAAACTAGAACCCTAGAAGCTGAGAACCCTCATCTATACAAAGAACCCCATGAAGAACCCATATTTTAAGCAGCTAAATTCCCCAAACATCTAGGTTTCAACTGGCATTGCAAGGCTTTATGAACTACATAATTATATTAGCAGATGAGAAAACTCTTAAAGTTCTATGTAAGACACACACACACACACACACACACACACACACACACACACATATGTATATATATATATATGTGTATATATATATATATATGTATATATATATATATATATGTATATATATGTGTATATATATATATATATATATATATATATATATATATATATATATATATGTATATATATATATATATATATATATATATATATATATATATATATATATATATATATATATATATATATATATATATATATATATATATATGTGTGTGTGTGTGTGTGTATGTATATGTATATGTATATATATATATATATATATATATATATATATATATATATATATATATATATATATGAACAACCATTTTTCTACAAAAGTGATCCTTAAGGTCCAATTCCATACTTTAAAATACACTCCATCTAGCACCTTGAAAGGTTCCTTGAATTGTCTTCAGAGGAAGCTCTGAGGTTCTCTATAAGAACAATGGGTCTCCCTTTCAAAAAGGTTCCAAGCAAACCTCCTTTAGAAAACTGGAACCATTGCAAAGCTATGAACCCCCCCCCACACACACCTTTTTAAGTGTACATAATCTATGTCCTCTATCCTTCAGAACCCCTAAAATTTCCGAGTCAGAATCTAATAGAAGTTTTTTTTTTTTAAAGGTTCCAATTATGTCCCCCTTAAGAAGCTAATAAAAAGATTTTTTTTTTATTTATCTGAAATTGCTGTTCTTGATAATTGTGTCAGTAATCAGTTCTGATAAAGCAATAAAAACTCCACAGTCCACTAGGCTTTTAGAGAAGGCATGAGGCTCTACAGGGAACTCGAGCTCAGCGACGCTCCCTCTGGTGTCTGAAGTCAGAATTGCAGCTGTGTCCTGTACAGGCTCTGAGAAAGCGGGTCTTCAGTACTTTAATGAGCGTTAATGACACCCAGATGAGAAAAGAAAATCAGCTGGCTTTGGAAACTGGTGACCAAGCAACTAGGGAATAAGCAGCTAAGGATAAGGCAGCTACGGCCCAAGCAGGTTAGAACAGGACGTTTTTGACAGAGCGCATCATTTCAGGAAGCTAACATCAACAATGAAAGTTAGGACCTGGGTAGAAGACACTAGCTTTCAGCTGTTTGTGATCAAGCAGGTGACATTAGGCATCTTAGGAAGATCTTAGGAAGCAATTATAGGTCGGGTAGTTAGGGGCTGAACAATGAAGGGTTGAGGAGTTAGGGGCTGAGGGGTTAGACCTAGCAGATAATATCAGCAAGTTTTAAAAGCCAGTGGCCAAGCAGCTAGGGAACAAGCAAATGGCATCAGGAAGCTTTACAGGAAACATCATAAAGCTCTAAAAGCTAAAGACTAAATCCCTAAGAACCAAGCAGATGAAATTGCAAAGCTTTATACAGTGCCCTCGACAAATATTGGCACCCTTGGTAAATATGAGCAAAGAAAGCTGTGAAAAATTGTCTTGAATTCATAGGGGTGCCAATAATTGTTGCACACCTATATTTAACAAATGTATATATATTTTTTTTGATAAACCTGTGTTTGTTTTCGATTGTTTGATAATCCATAAGGACAATTTTTCCAAAGCTTTCTTTGCTCATATTTACCAAGGGTGCCAATATTAGTGGAGGGCACTGTAGATGAGGGAATGAGCAGGTGCTATAGATAAACACTTTCCTCCACATCAGTGATGTAAGCGTGTATGGCGTGAGTCACCGCACAGACGGCGAGAGGAAGAAAAGTTTGCAGAATTTATTGTGTGTTTGTCGTCTGTCTGCACACATCATGTCTATACATACAGTACAACATAGTCACGAAATGAAGGGAGCATGACCGATCACTGAACAGAATCCAAACCGTACAAAAAGAAAGTCAACAATAAATAAATACATTAAAAAGGTAAATAAATAAGTAAATAAATACATACATGAATTTAAAGTACAAATAGGATATACAGTGTTTCTATGGTAACAGGTCTGCATGCGTGTCGTCGTAAAGTTCCTGTACAAACACTACGGACTAAAATAAGGGTCGTGTGCACAGATTTAGGAGGCTACTCGACTTCATCCGAACAGAAACGAAGTTAGGAAGCACTTTTCGAGACGTACACGCAATAAAACATACGCATCACGCATCCTTTCACACACACACACATTCAAGAAACACAGAACACGACCACTGGGAGACCCTGATTTTGCTGCGCCCACTGCGTCTACATTTCGTCCTGAGATAAGTCCGGCCCACCTGGCAGGATTGGACAAACTGAGTCACATGACCAAGAGCCACTCCCCCAATGGGCGACAATACAGTGTACATTTAAAAAAAAAAAAAAAAAGACTAAACACGGTAGTAGGCTATAAGAAGGACGAACTTAACTTGACCGATGAAAAGTTTGCGCTTTATAGTTTTCATCTCATTTAAACACTTGATAAAGTTTCTTTTTTTAGGGGGCGGGGCTACGTTAAGCACCGCTATTGGCTTATATCCATAAAAGATCTGAATTCTACATTAAAAAAAGGAAGTAAATCGGTATAATATGCACTAAACGATATGTTTCTAAACGTGTCACAGGGTTTGAAACAGAGAACACATTTCCTCGAGAGGGGCGGGGTCACTGAGAAGCGTTTACAATAGCAAGCGACAGTAGAGGAAACAGAAGTGGCTACAGAATAGTGAAGGCATCTTCTTTCGTTAGCAATAATCCGAACTTTTACACGCAGTAGGCCTCGACGTCATCAGTGTAACGCTGATTTTGAATGAAATATTGCTTTTTAACATAACATACCCTGTCCTGCTGCTGCGTTTCACCCAAACATTACAATTAAGGAAAAATGCAGTTGGAAATATAGAAATATAAAGTCACATGATGGAGAGAAAGGCGAATGAACTCGAACCGGAAGTTTCCGTCTGTTCGTTTAAAGTGTTAAAGGAAGAATTTGGCGAAAAAATTTAACTTACCGCTAATGTAGTCAGTCAGACATGAGGCTAATCCAGCTAACAGTCAGGATCACTCAAACCACAGCCTACTCTTTAGACTATCGGCTACAACAAGCTAACTGGCACGAGCTTGATATGAAATAAATTAGAGCCGTCACTGCAGTATAAATTAGCGAGTTGGCGACTTAAGTCCAAAAGTCACAGAATCCTGTTCAGAATCGGTTTACGCACCTGATTAAGTCAATTTTCCGGGTGTGCAGATTATTAAAAAAATCACCCGTGTGTAGTTCACGCCTCCGAGGCGAATCCTTACAGTCTGAATACGACCACCGCTTAGCATAAGTGCTATACGGTAGTGTATTAAACAAAGCTAAGTTGTTTAGCTAGCTCGATCGTCAGCTACTGTTACACTAACAAGCTCTTACTGCAGTAGCTTAACATAACTAAACCCTACGTCGCTAGCTAGCTCAACACAGTAACCCGGGTGTGGTCCTCAAAAAGCCCTTTGGTATCTTTCTGCCCTTTTGGACCCGCCTCTTAAACGAAAGCCTGAAGGCGGAGCTTAGAAAGCATAATAAAATGTTTGTTAACTACAGGTATTTATTCACGGGAAAGATTCTTGGTGACACGTTAGCTAGAGTAGCGTCGTAGCTCCAGTGCAACTAAAAAACTAAAGACACTGAAACTGTCTGACTGACGACGTTTGGGGTGAAGTTTAGATGTCTTTGGCCAGATCATTCCATAAAACACCTTCACATTTGTGGGAGAATCCAACGCAGCGTTTCCAAGTAGGTGAGGTCATGGCTTGACCTTCGCCCTCAGATCCGATTTCTCGCGCGTGACTTGAGCCGTGCTACGGACGAGCAGGTCCGTCTGTTCCAAGGCAGGAAGGTGGAGTGGGACGTGTATGATGATGAGTGTCCAAGGTTCCAAGGGCTTTAGATTAGATTAGATTAGATTAGATTAGATTAGAAGCGGTCCAGGCTTCAGCAGGAGACGGGTGAGGCGTCGGAAAGATGGAGAGGGATATTTTACACGGTGAGGAAGAGTTCAGAGACAAATCAGAGAGGAAAATAAAATAAAAAAACCCCAGAGACCTGCTGTGGTATCCCTGGTAGCAGTAGAGGAACGGTATATCACAGATTATATACAAACACTCCGCCCATCCGTTCAGCGCCAGGGCACTGTGTGTGTGTGTGTGTGTGTGTGTGTGTGTGTGTGTGTGTTTAATAGTGAAGTGTGTGCATGAGTGGAACATGCAATCGATAATTTGATGTATAACATTTAAAAGAGTTAATGATCTGATTCAGAGCTGATTCGATACAGTATTATATGATACAGTGTGATTCAATATTGTTCACGTCAGAACGGATTTAATTGTGTACAATAATTATAGTAAAATATATTTAAATATTGATAATATTTATATAAAAAAAAGAAAAACAATGATTTGAACGATTAAGAACCCATGATCTACTTTCAGTTGCTAAACCTACATCTAATGATAACACTGAACTTTTCACCAAAATAATTTTGTGCTGTTTAATTAGAGACTAAAGACTATGTTCTTTTAATTAACGCAACATACGGTATATCTGTGAAACTCAAACAGAGGTCTGTTGAATATCTAGCGCGCTATGCTAGTACGTTAAACCCTCTGTACGGAGTAAGCATGTGTAGTGAACAGGAGGCAGTTCGGGGTTAAACCGTGTCGGAGGGGCTTCAAGTAAACTCTGGGAATATTTTTTGAATTAAAAAATACGAAGAGTTGAAGACAGCGGACGTTAACGGCGTTTCTGGGTCACTTTAGAAAATGAAAACCGCATTTATGCATATTGATGAAAAGCAGCTGAGCAGCGATAGGCCACGCCCACACTAGTGGAACTGAGGAACTTGTTTTATGTTCGCCAGTAAATTTATATCACTGGAAGATTGTGACATATTTTTAACAGATGAGATGATAACCAACATAATGTAATGTGATGTGTTGTGTGTTTTTATGTGTGTGTGTGTGTGTGTGTGTGTGTGTGTGTGTGTGTGTGTGTGTGTGTGTGTGTTTATATGTATTGGCGCTCCTCCCTCTGAATCAGACCAGGCTGGCGTGTTTGTGCTTTCAGTAGTAATGTGCGCGAGTGCAGTATAGTGAGTGTGTGTGTGTGAGTGTGTGTGTGTGTGTGTGTTTAGAGTCTGGTCTGGGCCTCAGGGATGTAGATCTCGATGCTGTCTGCGCTCTCGGTGGCTGAGTTCTGGCGCACAGAGGCAGCTCTCTTGGCTGCCATTAAGCGTTTGCGAGCCTCCTGCCGCTGTTTCTCCGAACTCTCGAGAGAGCGATCTCGCGCCAGCGGAGGATGGCACTTCACCGGTTTCTTTGGCACAGGGGGAGGCAACCTCCTCTCCTGAGGGGGAGATGAGAGACAGGGAGAGAGAGATGGAGGGAGAGAGAGAAGGAGAGAAGGAACGTTTCCATCCAAATGTTTCACAAACTGGCAAGAAGAAAAGCGTGTTACTTCATATGTTTTAATCGTGAGCACTAGGGGGCAGTGTGTATGAGCACAAGGAGGTAATGTGTGTGTGTGTGTGTGTGTGTGTGTGTGCGCGTGTTCTAGGGGGCAATGTGTATGTGCACAAGGAGGTAGTGTGTGTGTGTGTGTGTGTGTGTGCGTGTGTGTACTTTACTACAACTTTTACACCTCACCTTTTTTGCCACAGAATCAGATGGATGGAAACAGAGACAGGGTGAGAGTGACAGCACACACGAAAGAGAGACGGAGCACATCTGAACACACACACACAGACACACACACACACACACACACACACACACACACCAGCACTACGGCTACGAAGCTGTGCATGAGGATGGAGCAGCCCAGCAGGGGGCGGGGTTACAGTGGTTTTGAGTGCCAGATGGAATGACTTCTGAAAATGGCTCACTGTCAAACAGACAAAAAAACAAAAACAAGAAAGGAAAATAAGAGTGAACGAGAAAGAAAGAAAGAAAGCAAAGCAAAGACATTTGCAGTTGTGATGATCAGCGACACGAACGTTACTAACACTGACGTGAAAACACAGAGCAAACGTTCACGTAACAGACAGTTCATCCAGAAACACATCCAAAGAGAGAGCTGTTTATCGCTAAAACTCTGTTTTAATCCAGAGACTATTTCTTGCTTGGAAAAGCTAACTGTGAGGGAAAGTTTGTTTTCCCGCGGGAAAATCGGATCGCTGATGTGACGGCCAATCAGATCGCACCGTTCACGATCCTGAGGCTTGCGGCCTGCTGGTGAAGCGACTCGAGACGCAATAAAAAACCTGGTGATCTCGCTGTACCTATGATCTGAAAACTATTTCTGTTCACTTGTGCTGTAAAAGTATGTGTAGTGTACACGCGCAACCAATCGGTGATGAGCAGCGTTGTTAACTCCGCCCCCAAGTACCATTCACTTCTGTCGGTATTGATCTTGAACAAGTACCAAAAACCACACAACTGGTACAGTGTTATTTCCCTTCGGCACGTTGACGAGGTTAGTGTCATGAAGTGTGTGTAAGCTCCTGAGTACTAGGTACTTCCTAGAACCGTCTTACATTCTGGATAATCGCCGTACCTTTCTTTCAGGGGGGTCGAGGGGTCTCCAGTTGTTTGCCTTGAGCTGGTGTAGCTCGTCGAACTTCAGGCTGATGTTCTCGATGGAGAGCTGCAGCATGTCCCAGAAGCCGGCCAGATCCTGCGCCACGGGTCGCGGGTGAGCGTTGGGGTTCTGCGGGTAAGAACGCGTTAACCGGGATGTTAACGATCACAATCACGAGTAATTCAACACTCCAGTGTGCCATGAGAACATCACATGAGCTTTCAAAAGCAGAAGAGGCAATAATGTTCCTGCTCTATTTAAAAGTTCTTTGAGTATTTACTCATTTTTGACCACTAGAGGTCACTACAATCTAGCCAATCGATCTTTCATGAGTTTTTAAGGAAACTTTTCACAGAAAGCTTCAATGCTGACAAAAAAGCACCACTACTACAGTCATAAGTCACATGTATTCCATTTCTAACACCGTTATAACACATCATTCCTGTATAACGCGGTGTAGGAGTGCGTATGAAGTCTGTGTTCACGTCTCAGACATCTCAAAACATGTCTTGTAAAAACAGACGGACACACACACACACACACACACACACACACACACACATTATATATTCATGCACTGTTATACTCTATACACATTATTCAGCGCTTATGCATATGTTGTAAAGTCCCTCTCTGCACAGTCTGTAGAACGGAATTAAAACCAAACAGCATAACAAAACCTGTTCTACTAGACGTGTAGCGGATTGGATTTAAAATATGAAAATACACGAAACTCACCAGGTTCTCCTCACACAGCTCTCTGAACTGAAGGAACTTCTGAGACATGAGAAGCTGGGCACTGCCTACTGCACTGCGGATCTTCCCCAGAACTACACACACACACACACACACACACACACACACACACACACACACACACACACTCTTAGGGCTGGATGAAGTGATGATATTAACTCAGTGATATATTTTGTCACAATTTCTTTTCTATTATAACTTTTTTGCATTTTTTTAATTTTTATTTAGCGTTAAACGGACAGGAAGCAGCCGATTAGACGTTAAAATTTTGTAGTTACTCTTCAAAACTGTAAAAAAAAAAAAAAAAAAAAAAAAAAAAATGTATACTTTATTCTCCTTTTCAGTATTAAATACTTTACTTTTTTTTCCCTAAGTAAAATGTTTTTATATAATTAAAAAAATGTAAATAATATATTCTTCTACATATTACATAACACAAATCAACAACGTTTATAGATAGACTCACACACACACTCACTCACAGTCACTCACACACACAACCGGTCAAAAGTTTGTGGACACACGACTGAAATGTTTCTCGTGATCTTAAAAGCCTTTGATCCTAAGGTGTGTGATTAAAAGCTTGGTGTCGTAGAGAAGAATATAATTGTGCCAACATATTTTACTGATGAAAGAAATGAATAACATTTTATTTCCAATTTTTTTTTTTTTTTTTTTTAAACGGAAAAAGAGTCCAGCGTCGGTGTGAACTCCTTTAATACTGTTTAAAAAGCATCTCAGAGATTCGGGTGAGAAAACGCCAAGAATACATTTCTGCAAATTCTAGGCGAAAAGTGCATCTTCGAAGATTCTAAAATACTAAATTATTTTGATTTATTTATTTTTTATCACAACATAATTCCCATAATTCCCTTTGTGTTACTCCTGAGTTTTAATGACTTTATTATTATTATAAAATGTGGAAGAAAAAAATATTAATAAAGAATGAGGGTAACTAAACTTTTGACCGGTAGAGTGTGTGTGTGTGTGTGTGTGTGTGTGTGTGTGTGTGTGTGTGTGTGTATATATATATAGTATTATGTGATGTAGATGAGTAACATTTATTCTCTGTAAATGACCTTCAGCATGCAAATAAGTCTTTATATCAGTGTTTCAGGTTATTATGCGTGTTCTTCGCTGGTGCTGATTGGTCGGTTTGTTTGTTTGTTTGTTTGTTTGGTTTCCGTGCCTCTGGCTTTAGCTAATATAAGACGTGCTAAATCGGGCTCTGGTCCTGTAGGGCTGATCTCTGCACACTTCAGTGCTCTCAGCCTTAACACACTTCATTGAACACGTAAGCTAATTATTACGCAGCTCTCGGCGAGTTGAAGTGACACTGGTGCATTGTGGGATTTCATGAGGGCGCTGGCTATATTTACGGTCTATATTTTTCGTACTCTCAAATTAGCACACTATAAAGTGTGTGTGTGTGTGTGTGTGAGGGGTGACTCACTGTCGTCGGGAAGCTCGTTGTGCCGCTCCTCCTGCTCCATCTGCCTGCACCAGCCCTCCATGCGCTCGGCTTCAGCCTGCAGCAGTTTGAGGAACCAGCGTCCGTCACGCTGACACACCGAGCGGCTCCGTGCGCTCTGGAGCGGGTCCTCGGGAACGCCGCTGTCCACCCAGGGCTCGGGGGGCGGCAGCACGGACGGGTCGAAGCCCACAGAGGCGTAGTCGTCCGAGGCGCAGGCGTGGTAGTGGTTCCCCGAGCCCTGGATGCTCACCGTGGAGGCCGTGGCGTCCCGGGAGAAGGTGACGTCGGCGTCCGGAGACTCGGTCGGTGAGAAATCGGGCATGTCCAGGTCGGCCTGCACCGCCGCCGTCACGCTGTTGGAGCGCATGATCCGGCGATGACTTCAGAGACAGACAGAGAGAGACACTTCAACACAAACATCACAGCATCCACACTGCAGTGTGGCTGTGTCCCAAATCACACACCCTACTCACGCCGCATAAACACTATTATCGCTTAACTGAGGGCGTGTCCCAAATCACACACCTCTTCACGATGTAAATTGTAGATATGTCCCAAATTACACACTCTACTTACTCTATAAGCCACAAACACTAGTACTGGTCAGCGAATGAGTGAGTGAGTGAGTGAGTGACCTAAATCACACATCCTTATCCACTATACAGGCCACATGAACATTATTATCGCTTCATTGTGGGTGTGTCCCAATTCACACACCCTATCCACACTACAAAGATGCTATGATTGGTTAATTGTGTTAAACTGTGTCCTCCCTAAATAATAACACACCCTATTCACTATGTAAACCACGCCATTTTGTTCTAATCATGTGTTAATTATGCAGTGCACTATACAGTGAAGAGCATGTAGATTGGGACACAGCCATGATGATGAAAGCTGTGATATTCTCAGCTTGTCCTGCCTGTGGCTAGACTAATCAGACTTGTAGTGCAGCAGACAGGAGGCATGGTGTAAGGTCAGGCGTGCGTGTGTGTGTGTGTGTGTGTGTGTGTGTGTGTGAGTAATGTATGACATTTCAGCTAAAAGAACACTGTAATATTGCAGCTGAGTCATGATTGTGATTCATCATAGATTCGTACAGGTAAAGGGGTCAAACACACACACACACACACACACACACACACACACACACACACACAAACAAACACAAACACACACACACACACCTTCTCTCATCCTCAACTTGGATCCCTACTGACTGAAACTTCGACTGGTCCTCTGCCTCCTGATCTTCAGGGCCGTCCACCTGTACAACGCACACACACACACACACACGCACACACGCGCACACGCGCACACACGCACACACGCACACACGCACACAGTCATCATCAAAGTTGTATCTTATTAACAGGCTGATTTACTGAGTGGTTTTCTGCAGGGGCGTCAATATTTTTGTTAACTCTTTATTAGCTAAATGAAAAATATCAGGATTTTTTTCTAGTGAGTTTATCTGTTTCTTTTCCTCTTCTCTTCCTCTTTCTGTCTTTCTCACTCATTCTTTTTCCTTCTGCTTTCGCTTTCTGTCTTGTCTGAACTCTCTCATTCACCTTTCATCCTTTTCTCTACGCATCTCTTATTTCCTCCCTCTCTCACCCTCTGCTGCGTTCCCATTAGGTCTCTTGCTCATTCTCTCTCTCCATCTCTCAATTCTCTCTCTTTATTTCTCTTCCTCCCCCTCGTTCACGTTATCTCTTTTCTGTTCCTTTCTTTCTCCACTTCTTTCTCATTCTCTCTCTCTCACTGCTATTCCCCACTCTCACTTATTCTCTCTCTCTTTCCTTATTTCCCTTGGTACAGCTCTCTTCCTCTTTCTCTACTTCTTTCCCAATATGTCTTCTATCTAATCTCTCTTCCTTTCTCTCTCTCTCTCTCTCTCTCTCTCTCTCTCATTGCTGCTATCTCTCACTTGTTCAATCTATTTTCTATCCCTCTTTAACTCCATGTCTCTCTTATTCTCTTCCTCCTTCATTCTGTCATTTCTTCCCCCTTCCTCTTTCCCTCTTCTTTCCCCATATCTATCTCACTCATCCTGTCTGTCTTTCGGTCTCTCTCAATCATTCTCTCTTTCTTTTTCCCTCTCTCTCTCTCTCTCACCACCTATCCCTCTCTCTTTTTCTTTCCCTGTATGTCTCTTGCTCATTCACTCTGTCTTTCCTCTCTCTCTCTCTCTCTCTCTCTCTCTCTCTCTCTCTCTCTCTCACCTGTATGCCGATGGAGAGACACCGGCCCTTGCGCAGAGCGTCTCTGTGTGCCTCCTCTAGTGTAGGGACCTGTATGGGGACCTGTATGGGGACAGGGAGGGGCAGGGGGAGGGGCAGGGGGAGGGGCGAGGCGTGGCCGGCGGTGTTGCTGGAGTTGACGTGTTGGCTTGCGGGGCCATGCACCTGCGCGTTCGCCGCCTCGATGGCGGCCGTCAGAGCCTTCATGCTGTCGATGCTCTCTGTGGAGTTACTGAGGGCAGAGTGCAGTGCCGTGTCGCCATGGCGATGACTTGGGCCATCCATGTAGGCGTCCTGCGCCGACTCGGTGCTGCTCTGAGCTGTGATGCTGATGAAGGGCTTGGTGGAGGAGCGCGGAGGCACCGGTGGAGGCGTCTTCTTATAGGTGGTGATACACGACGACACTGCAGCACAATACACACAGTTCAGCCAATCAGACGCCGGCATTCCGAATATTCATCAGCACGGTGTTACTGATTCATGATATACAGTCATATTAAAGATTCAGATTTACAGTAAGGACACTATGCACCCGTCACTACCTACAACAAACCCCTTAATAAATAAATAAATAAATAAATAAATAAATAAATAAATAGATAAATAAATGAATAATCCACATTTCATAATATTAAGAACATTCCGTAGGGACATGCTTTTCCGCATAACATTCCATAGAGCATTGCAGATCAGAACAACCAGTCAATCAATCAATCAATCAATCAATCAATCAAACATCTTTTATAAACACAGGATAAATTTGGTTTAAAGAATACAAAGTGAATCGTATGAAAAAACAACAACAACCCAAACCCCAGAAATAATGGAATTTGTACTGAGGTTATTTATAAAGTGTTATTAAAGCTCCATCGAATCCCATCATCCAAATGTGTTTCACAAACTGTTCACTACGAGGAGGGAGAAAATCCTCAAACCCCACATTAAACACGACATAATCCCCAACGCCTGTGTGCTACAAGAGAGTGTTAACATGAGTGTACTGTGTGCGTGTGTGTGTGTGAGAGAGAGAGTGTGTGTGTCTGTGTGTGTGTGTGTGTGTGTGTGTGTGTGTGTGTGTGTGTGTGTGTGTGTGAGAGAGAGAGAGAGAGAGAGATGAGGAAATGGAAGGAAGCCCTTAACGAGGCATTGCATTTCTTCATTTGAATTTTCTGCTGCAGTTTTACGGAACAGCCACAAGAGGGCAGAAAAGAGTCAGAAAACATTAAAGACGCTTTTTCTCTCCATTCTTTCGTCGTTTCACACATGACATAAGAAATGTCACACTTCCTTCTTACTCGGTCACTATTTAAGAGGCAGTGGGTAGACAGGCACGCACGCACGCGTACGCACACACACCGGAAGTATGTGACTGTGTGGCTGAAATAATCTCTCAGTGAGAGTCTCTCTCTCTCTCTCTCTCTCTCTAAGGTCCAGCCTTCCAGTGTGTGAAAAAACACAGACGTCGCATACACACTCAATGGTGCTAACACACACACACACACACACACACACACACTGAGTGTGTGCAATAGAGATAAGGTGCCGAGGCAAACACACTACATCAGCTTCAGAGATTTTCTTCACAATTTCTCTCTGCTTCACTTCTCCAGCTTTAAAGGAGCCGTTGAGCGAAAGAAACATTAAATGTACACCATTTAAGATTTTTTTTACAAAACGCAGTGGATCAGCGGAGACATGTTCAGCATTTGATGTTTGTTTCCATAGTTTTACGCTGGAGCTACGAGTCGAGCTCAACAAAAACATTTCCCATAAATAAACACCGTCCCAATTCGCATCATTAGACTCCACAAAAAACAACCATAACCCTGGGTGCGTTTTCCAAGATGGCCGCCCTCCCATAACGTTCCAGCGTTCAGCTGCACGGTGAAGACAGACTAGCCAAATACATCGCGGTTGAGCAACTACATTTAGAGCACGAGGAAAAACGCGCGAGTTTATTAAAGCATAAAAATAAATCAACCATCAACCGCCTAAATATCATCAGCTTAGCGGTGCTCCTCTGGTGGTGTCTTTCCATTACAAGACAGGACAGAGGAGTGGAAACACAGCACAACAGAGCCAGGAATACAATCAATAATTAAAGATCATTAGTGACCTGTACGGTGAATTAATATATAAATATAATACACACTGCTAGCATGTGTTTCCAAACTGCAGCGCAGTTATTAGCGTTTGCTAATTATGTTTAATAAATGCACGCCTACAGAGGAAAACAGAACTCTGTTACATTAACACAATAAAATAAATTAAACATAAACTCAAACAGTGAGTTCCTGTAACGAACAAATACAATAAACCTGGACATTTCGACCAGCTCCATTATTTATTTATTTCATAATGTATTTCTTATTATTTTTTAATAATAAATTTTAAAATACCTAAGTTTTTTTTTTTACTACAAGCAGCTTGAGGTCCTAAGTCCTGTATGTCATGATTAACAGTTCTATTTACACACACACATGCTCCCTCTGGTGGTCATACAGGTGTACTGCAGGAACAGGCAGCGACAGTTCAGTGGTCACTCCGTCCTCCCGGATATAAATAGCTCTTATTAAAAGGAAGTTAAAAGAAATATAAATACAATCTCACAAAGAACACGCATGAATAAGGGCCCAGAAAGGGTTATTTGTGGCCAGTCTGCGGAAACGCCTACACGCCGCTGAGTGTAACGCAGTCGGATATGACTCACTGTTCACCAGGAAGAGACCAATTACAGAGGGAGTGAGCTTGGAATGAGTCTAATGTGCAGTGTTATGTAAATACTGAGAGAGAGAGAGGTTGCAATGGAGACCGGGGCAGTTAGTGACCTCATTACGATCGCCACAATGTGTTTAGAATTTCGTAAATATTACGTACTATTCTGTTACGGTGTCTTGCGAATTTAGTTTTTTTTTTTGTTTGTTTGTTTCCTGTATCACTTAGAGCCTTGCTAAAGCCATAACAAAACACTTTCACATTTATTTATTTATTACATATATTTCTTTCTATTTATTTATTTACCTCCATGATCTGAGTAGCGGCGTTGCAAAGCATCGCTAACATTGGCCGTATAACTAATGCTAACGTCCCACGAGAATCGGTAAAACGGCCGTCAAGAGATATCTGGAGACAAGTCTGATGGTTTCAGTCCCACAGACAGGAAGTACACGAGGAACCGTCTTACATCAAGAAGGAGGTCATGTGAGGTTAAACCTGACGTATTTGTGAACCCAATCCTGTGTGTGTGTCTAATAACATGAGACAGATCCCTCTAATTGCTCACTCACACACACACACACACACACACACACACACACACACACACACACACACAGTCCTGGAAATGACCTTAATTTCGTTCACACAAGTTTGTGTGGTTGTTTTTAACGTCCAATGAGCTACTTGTCAGTTGGAATAACAGTGCGCTTTGTTGATGTAGAAATTCTGATACCAACAATATTCTCAGAAAAGCGTCCTGTGGTATCGCGATAATATCACACTGTCGTATCGTCCACCCAAACTTTGTTCTAATCAGAACGTCTGGGAAAAAAAAATAAAAAAATAAAAAAAAGAGTCAGCGCTGTGAGAAAGGCTCTCCTGCATACTAAAAGAAAGAACGAATGAACGAACGAAAGAAAATCCCCATTTCCGCTCTGACCCTGTCGATGGTGTTGGCTGTATCGGGGGCAGATGGCGAGTCTGCGCCACGTCTGGGCTCTCAGCTGGGGTTTTGGGACGGCCAGAGGGGTAGAGGGCGATGTTCTCAATGTCAGACCTGTCAGTTTTTCCCATAATACATCAGGGTGGGAGCGTGTGGTGTGGGCAGCTGGATGTGCTTCATGAGCAGAAGGTCATGCCTTCGTATACACAAACACACACGTCTTCTCAGAGCGCGTGAGGTGAGAAGCCATATGATAACGCTTATTACTGCGAATCCCATTTCCGGCGCACACCACCTGTCACGCGGCATCCACCCGCGTCTTATTAACGATTAAATACTCATGCTAACGCTGACATGTTGCTAACATGCTCATAACCGCATCGAGGAATTAATTAATCATTTGGCACGGACTCGAGACGGAATCTGTCGTCTTGTGGTTTTAGGGCTTGAGCCAAGAAATTAGGGGAAAATATCGGATTTAATCTATACCATACGGTATAATACATTTATTTTTAAACCTGATTAAAAAAACGTGAGTAGAGCCAAACAGCGGTCAATTCACGTGGATAATATTTGCTTAAAAAGACGTTCCTGACACCGACATGCTAGATCGTCAAAAGAAGGTTTCGCATATAATGCAAATTTTGTTTAATTCGAAAGGGTGTGGCTAAAGTATCTACTTTTTATGGCTTGCGCCAAGAAATCAGGACAATGTCTACCATATTTTACAAGAAATATACTATTTTCAAGTTCGAAAACATGATTAACCACGCCAGGGGCTAATTCATATGGGCACTATTCTATTAAAAAGAAAGGAACACTTATCCCGTGACAGAAATCAAACACGACGCAGAACAAACACTCTAAACACGCAGCTATTTCGTGAAGAGAAAAGCACTTCAGAATTAAACAGGAAAACAAGTCTGTCCCTCATCCACTCCATGACTCTCTCGACGTCTCTTCGGCGTACGAGCGCCACGATAATCAGAAGCCGCACCTTGACTGCTGCTCCTCCTACAGCGTGTTAATAATCGGTTTTCATCCTGAATGTATTCCGTGTGAATAAACTCGACTGCCTCCGTCGTGGATCTGAAGGTCAAACCCCTCAGCGAAGATTCATTCTTACAGCAAACAGTAAAAATAGCACTCGAGCAATTAAAAAAAAAAAAAAACGTCGATTATAGGAAGATCAAACTCTTAAAAGATCCCCGTTATAATCAGGGATCACGCCTGTGTAATTTATGCTCTTGTGTTGAGTCTCAAACTCGTCGTGAATCAAATCGATATTTGCGCAACAATTTTTCCTTTCTATTTCACTGGAATCATGAGTGTGTTGAGGTTGCCAGATTGAGATGTTCAGCTCCTAACTTGGGCTGCTGGCTATACAGTATGTTAACCCACAGTATAATTACTCATACAAGTTTACGCTAAGAAAGATTAGCTGAACATCGTCAAAGCTCGCTAGAAAACCGTTAACAAGCTAACCTGCTAACACACACACAAGTTAATGCTGGTGGCGCTTTTAAAGTAACGCATAAACTTGCAAAAAATGTCTCACGTTACAATAAAGAATAAAAAAAATGACAGTGTTTCCTGATTTATCACGGGTTTCGCACTCTGTAGCTCGGGGACGATGAGTTTAGTCAACCTGCGAGTCGTTAGGACCGAAAACGTTTAGCTGCTCTCACGTTCGCACTCAATAATTCATCCATTTAAACCCAATTCAATCAGCAACCATCAATATTTATTCCCTTACCGTCCTGAGCGCTTGTAAAATACAACCGATCAGACACTTCCTGTTCTGCTGGTAACCACGACAACGCATCAATATCCGCTCATCTATCAATCCCGCCAATTCACCCCGACCTGAGGGAGCAGTTAAAGCTGGAAACGTTCGACGGGTTCTGTTTAATTTCACACCGAGTCCCGCTCACAGTGGTGCAGCAGTACAGTACCGGGATTTGTGAAAGCTGTGTGAGGTAGGAAGGACCAAAGCAGGACCAGGAAATAAAAACTTTCACGTTTGAGAATTAAACCTCGATTCAACTTTTCCTAAATGGACTGACGTCAATTAAAATAAAATATCAGTCACAACACGCTAGGTAAACGTTTTCTAATGTGAACATAAGGATTTACATTTACACATAAGGCTAACGTTTAGGGAAATGTAATCAAAATACGGTTCGTCTGTACCGGAGAAATCTAAAATAATAAAAAAAAAAAAAAGGAATATTTAAAAGAGTGTATCAGACCTGGCAACCTTCACGCATTTTGTATAGGAGCTCCGCATTTAAAAAATCCGAGGACGCCGCTTTGAGTTGCCCCTCAACAAGTAGAACTCGACCCCAACGGCGTTCGTGCTACTAATTATGCGTCAGAAACACTCTAGAACAGGAAGGAAGTTATTGAGGAAAAACACTTTATTTTGGGGGCATTTGACCTTGCTGTGACCTTGACCCTGTTTGCATCAGTTTGCAACCCTAGCCCTAACCCAATCGAATCTGGAACCGCTGACATCTGCGTAGTTGCTCTGAACTTGCTGATATTAACCGAAACTCTCTGATAGCCCCGCCCCTTCCTCCTCCATCTCCCACTAGTAATGTTTTCACACATTCTTCTACTTCTGAAGAAAAGATCTGAACGTCTTTTCGATAGCATCGCTCTAAAAAAACATTATTTTTAAGAGTGGTGTATTCTGACCCGTGCTGCTCTGAATGGTCCGGACCGTGGTGGTGGTCCGTGGCGGTGATGCGGGCAGTAACGGTCCGTCCTCGTCCTGCGAGCATCCCTGATCGATGGCGCGTACGTAGCTGTGACTCCGCATCCGGAAACATCCGGGAACCGGCAAGTCCAGAGCGTCCACCGCCTGAGCGTTCATCTCGCTGAAGACGCTTTCACACACAGCCTCGATCTGACCGTTCACCTCCACCTCGCTCACCTTCAAGAGCAAATATATAACAGGGAATAAATATTACCGATACGTGCATCTAAGAAGAGGTGTTGGTCAGAGGTCAGAGGTCAGAAACCTGGCTAATGGTGCTCATAGCCCTCATGTAGCTCTCGTTGCGCGAGCGGTATTGAGGCGAGGCGAGGAGAGCTTTAGGATCCAGACTCTCCATACTTCTGTTGATGGAAACTTCGCTGACGGCTCGCAGATAGCTGTGACTCCTGATCTGCAGCTTCGGGGAGTGTTCTGTAGAAATACTGTAGAGAGACGGAGAGAGAACATCAGGCAAAACACACGAGGAGCCTCAGAAACATTGAAGGATTGGCAAAAATCACATGCTAAAGTGATAAATATTCTGAGAAAAGGATCCACTACCAGCTCTTACTGTATAAAGTGGAGGTAATAGCGATAGGAATTCCTGCTCTTTTCAGTGAGTCAAATCATTTGACTCGAATCACCAATAAGAGTCGACTCTTTCGGCTCCCAAATGACTCACTGCATGTTATTATTGTTCTAACTCCTAACGAAAGAACATTATTTTGCATTTCATGTTATAATATATTATTTACATAATCAGCGAGGAGATATAAATATACATCAGCTAATATAGAAAGCATACGGTAAAGCTATTTTAATATAAAAAAAAAAAAAAAGTAAAAAGTGGATTTTTGGAACATGGACCTTTAAACGAATCTTTTCAACATTTTACACTAGATCTCCATAAACATGCGGATGTTTACGTGGATTATCGCTGTCCAGAATTCAGCAATCGGACAACAACATGCACTAATGCCCGTCACGCTGCGTTTCATGATCCGCTGACAGTCTGATATTTTATTTATAGAGCTGCCGTGAGCGGTCGCCCCAGCTGAGACGGACCAGGCGTCAGATGTGCAAAGCGGATGTAGGAGAGTTTACAGAGCTTTGACTTCATCAACATTTAAAGCTGTGAAATCCCCAGTGAAAGGAACAGACAGATCGGGAGGATATGTGGGAGTTGGAGGGTTTTATTTCTCCCCCGACACGGCACATGCTCGGTGTGGCGTCGCCGTGTTCACGTCACTTCCTCAGCGAGTGTGAATTGTGAGAACACAAACTCGTGCTAAGGCCCGCATTACGTTCAGAGTGAGAGAACGAGAGAGAGAGAGAGAGAGAGAGTTGAGAAGAAGTGAGAAGAAATTCGTTTAAGGCCACCCACGCAGTTAACACACACACACACACACACACACACACACACACACACAGCTGACAGACAGACACATCGCCTCCAGCTGCAGCAGCATCAGCATCGGCAGGCCAGACATCAGTGGAAGCCACACACACACACACACACACACACACACACACACACACACTCTAAAAGCGCTGCAGGCCATTCGCCCCCGCAAAAGCCTCATGTCTCTCTCACGTAGATCAGTTTGTGTCATTTTGAACAGAATTTGGATTTCCATTAAACATGATGTCACAAGCAAACCTCAATCCTCTCAATCCATTAGCTGATTCCTGATCCTGAATATTTACCAAGGAGTCTCCAGTGTCAGTGCTTTGAAACCTTATGTTTACGATAGCAGGTGACCTGCCTTGTGGGTGTGGCCTGTCCTGCACCCGATCGTTCTGATTTGTCGCTTTACCGGGTCGTACCTAATTTGCATAGAAATGATAAAATCTCGATTTAAATCTCTATTCGCTTTGACACTGACATCGCAGCTCTGGCTAATTATCCGGTTACGGAACCGTCGACTTCTCTGTTGGTGTAGCGTTTATAGAAAACTGTTCTCATTACACCAGACCCACTGGATACGCGTCACACCAATAATACTGCAAGTCCGTTCGGGTCGTACTGAGGACGCAGAGAGTTTCCCACCTGCAGCACCTCCGGAGTCAAAACACGAAAAAAAGTGCTTTCATGGCGTCAGTGCTGCAGTTTCAAAGAAATTAAGAGTAATTACTCATAGACTCTACGGAGCGGGCTGCACGGTGTTAGTTAAAACTGTGCGAATAAAGAAAGGAACCGAGCCGTTCTGCCGAGACCCTTAAGTGAAATCAGCACCGAGGGAGGTTCTCCTACAGAGCCTCGGCATTCCTGTACCGCACGCGCAAATCCACGTCTGACGATATAGACTCAACGTGCAGAAGAATCTTGATTCACAGTCAAAAGAGGCGGAGACATCGCCGGTGACGCAATGTGGGCGGGGTCAGGTGGGGGGGTTAATGACCTAACCCTGTTAAGACAGTTGACACCTCCATCACCATGCAGGTTATCGATTTACATGATAAAATATTTAGTTTTGCAAGATAATATCCATATCATGCGTATGAAGGCAGTCATCGCGGTAGCTAGACGCCGGCAAGACGCGTAAACATGGAAACCTGCACTTACTTGAGCGTGGTCATCTCGGTGAGTGACGGCTGCGTGGCTTTGAGGTAGCTGGCTCGTCTCGCCTGCATCTTGGGTGACGGTTTGGGGCTTCCATCCGAGTCGCCGCTGTCGTCCTCGGCCATGGCTTTAACGTAACTGCCGCTGCGCATGCGCCTGCACGGGATGTCCTCTTCCTTCCCCATGGGGAACCCCGCCCACTCGTCCTGAGGCACCTGCAGGGTCAGAGGTCACACGCTATGACATACAGCCTAAAAAGTCTTTCTTCCAGCCTCGGTATGCCCGACGTCATATCTCAATGTCGCGCTCTCTCTCTCTCACACACACACACACACACACACACACACACACACACACACACACACACACACACACGTTAGACCCTAAAACCCTATACAGTAGTCCGTTTTCAAGATCTGACCTTATGACGATGGGAAATCTTAGTCACTCAGCAGAGATAATTAATAAGAATATAATTTTCTTTTATTTTACAGTTTTAATTTTTAAAATAAATAATATTTTTAAATCAATTTCGTACTTTCAATTTTAGTTCTGAAAATAAATAAGAATGAGAATGCGGCGTAATCAGTGCAGCACCAGTGTTTACACTTGTACACTCAAATTAGAATTAAAGTCATTTTTTTCTTCAAGAATGAAAGCAAAAGTGAAAAATTGAGGAGGTTTAGGAGGCCTCTTAAAGCTCTTCACAGCCTTTATTCGTTCTGGTGTTTCTATATACAGCACGTTTTTGACTCTTCGCTGACCTGCTTCTTGATTCCTTCATCAGCAAGAAGATTGAATTTGTATTTTGACAAAAATTAAATAAAAGATGTACATTAAAATTCTTTCTTAATCCCATCAAGAAGGAATTATCAATTGTATATAATCTTATAATTTATACTGAATATTTTTTTTTTTTCCAGACATTTCACTTTAAGGAAGCAATAATAATAAATATATCTTCTATATTTAAAAATGAATAATAATCCCGGTGTCATCATCGAAATTTAATAATCACTGTTAAAAATGATTTAAAATGAACTATTTTTTTATTTTAGAAATAGAGAATGTCGGCTTTTACTGGTGAAATTAAGCATTTTCTCTCTCTCTCTCTCTCTCTCTCTCTCTCTCGCATGCACACACACACACACACACACACACACACACACACACACACACACACACACCCCCAGCACAGTGGGCAGAGATAATTAATGAGGCTGCCGGTGTGAGCTCGCACGATTGGGCTAACGATGCCTCCCTGCGTATCACAACATCTGTCTCAACTCCACTCGCTCACACAAACTCAAACTCAGATCAGCTCCATGAGATAATCCACATGTTCCACATCACAGATTTAGAACAATTCACACAATCTGACCTTAACGCAGAGTTCAGAGAGCTGAAACAAACCAAAAATGTACATTTTTGTACATCATTTCCAAGTCAGTCAGCTGAGACATGGTTGTTCTCGCTCTAATGCGTGCGTGTGCGTGTGTGTGTGTGTGTGTGTGTGCGTAGACACATGTAACACTGAGTTTTTTCTCCCTGATTTCTCACACGGCACAGAGCGAAAAATCCCACGTTAAAGAATTCCTCTGCCACAGTGTGAATCAGCGCAGAGCTACCGTTGCCGTGGAAACGGAGGGCCCTGGCGTCACAGCGGGTATAAAAGGCAGTTAGTGATAAATCCAATGTGCCCACACACATACACATTTATTCCTTAAAGTCACTGCTGTGGAACTGAACGTCACAACAACTGGTTTTTTAAGGTCATGTGACGAACAACCCAGTCTCCTTTCGCTCCAGAAGCTTCAAGATGTAAAAGTCTGTCAGTATGTGAAGATTTCAGGGCATGATGTTCACAATAATATCTGACTAGCATTGTATATAAACACCAGTAAGCGATGTGAGGATATGGCAGAACGATACGTCCTAATATTGCGGGGGAAAAAACGCAGATCTGAAGTCAAATATTATAGATTTAAACAAATTAAGCTGCAGATATAGTTCAGTTTCACTATCTTTACGTGTGTGCACGTAGCTGCTACATGAGCAGCATTGCAGTCTCCTGCGTAACTTGTGTGTATTCGAAGCATTAACAGCTCTATCCACTAGAGGGCACGCTAGAGCTAAAACGTTCGTGACCGGCAACATGGCGAGGGTGGAGGAGACGACTTTATAGCTCATCTTGCGAAACAGAAGAAACGGCAGCAGCACTGATGCATCGCTTTAAAAGACAACGACTGAAATGAGTCGACGCACCGATTATACATCAATTATTACCGAAAAAAAATGATGGGCCTACAGGAGAGTCTGAGCAAAGCTGCTCACATATCGATCGGAGGATACTAAATCGAATCATATCAAATCGTATCACAGCGGATTCAGTGGTTTCATCAAATATCGAATTGTTACCTGGTGTTTATTGTACTTAAAAAGAATCTCTGTGAAAATGGAGACTATGTTTATCTGGCACTACAGCGCCCCCGCTGCTCACTCTGGTATTGCACCACACAGACACGTAGCGTTAATTTCCGAGAACGTACACAAGCGACGCTCCAAACGACTGCAGGATACATGTCGCATCCATGTTGCGTATGCAAGTACTCTCCAGTGACACGGGCAGAAGGGGGCGCTGCAAATCTCATGTCATTGTTGCTCAAAATGATGACAGAAATTCAATATCATGATAAACTGCATCACAATACTCTCACGATATCTGTGAGTGTCCAGGGGAAGCGTCAGTCATTTTATAACCAATAATATCACCAAGCTGATTGGATATTCCCACATCACCTATTCAATTTCTTCCTTATTTTCTGTTTTAATTTATTTCTGGAGAACTTTAGGTCCAAGACAAATAATCGGAATACCCAAGATCCTCAATAATTTGAAATAACGTTTTCTCCACCCTTCTTCACCCCTGCTAGCATCGTACTGAGCTACTCCATGAGCAATCTAGTTCGGTTTGGTCTACAGTATGTGACTCTGAAGTGATCGATTGTGTCATGTGTGTAGTCCCTGTCGACCGTAAGTTTGATGAGATGTGAAATCGCGCTGACATATGCTAGATTTCTGCTAAACTCTTCCACAAATGCTGCCTTCTTTGACATTCCAAAACACACTAGGAGATTTCCCTGAGAGTCTGAGCACTAAGCACCCGACAGAGCTGAAATCCACAGTGCAGGCTCCCAGCATGCCAACCCGCTCCGACTTCCTGCCTCATTTAGGGGATAAAAGATCCTGTCGAACATCACAGCATCCAATTCCGCTCGTTACAGTCATCCAAGATACGTTTCTGGATGCTTCTCTGGAACACCGTTCAGTATTTTCCACAACAGGCTTCCAAGATGTTCTAAAGCGCTGTGCTTAAAAGCTTGTCTTAAAAGGTCATGAGTAATAATAACGGAGGTCATTATATATTATTATGGCCTTAAAAGGTCACACATTTTTATGGAGTTAAATTGCTAGGGCAAAATGACCATGTTTTTGTAGATATCCTCACAACTTCAAAAGTTCTCTCTCTCTCTCTCTCTCTCTCTCTCTCTCTCACACACACACACACACACACACACACACAATTTGAACAAGATCTCAAGAAGTCCTAACAGCTGTTAGACATGCTATCAAAACCATTACAGATAATTTGGCAGCAGGATCATCCAGTGCTCGAGTGGGATTAACCACCTCGCTCGAAAGCGAAGTGCCATCCCGCATCCCACAATCTGCAACTGTTCAAAAAAAAAAAAAAAACAAAAAAACACAACCCTGAACATTCATTCACAGTTACTATGGAAACCGGGGTTCTGAATTTAGCACATCCCAAAAAAAAAAAAAAAAAAAAAAAACGAAAAAAAAGAGAAAAAAAAAAAAAAAAAAAAAAGAGAAAGAGATACAAGTTATTCTTTGCAATTTCCGAGCGTGAGAGAGAACATGGCAGAAATCCTCTCTTTGGAAGGAGGAGGATGTGTGACCGAGAGGCTGTGAATCACAGTCAATCACTCGTAATGCATCTCTGTGCTTCTAGTCTGTTAAGGCTTCATTTTTTAAAGTGTTCTTTATTACAGTTGGATAAAGTTGCTATATTATATTTGTGATTAAATTTACGAAGCATGCTTGTCCATGGAAAATGCGTTCTATATATCTATACATAGTTATTTCATACCGGTATTTCATATAATTTCTACCCCTAGCCAGTTCAGGTATTTCATATCTTCCAGCTCAAGCACACCTGGTGCAACTAATGAAGCCTTGATCAGCTGTATCAGGTGTGCTTGAGAGAACAGCTGGTTTGTATATTAGTGTTGGTGTGCGGGATTCTATTCAGGGGGTGAATAATTTTGAGACTGGAGAAATCATTATAAGTTGCACTTTTGTTTGATTTGTTCACCACATACAGATGAAAGTCTGGACATTTTGACAGTAAACCTGATTTGCAATGCGGGCTGAATCATTTTGAGTCCAACTGTATATATACATATATATTTATAAATTTAATTTCTATTGCTACAAGTACAAACCAAACAACTGACAATTTACTAGGACTGACAGGAACAGAGGCCACACCTCCTCTATAGAGATTGACACACACAGAGGCCATGCCCCCTAGGAGACCGACAGGTACAGATGACTTTACTGGAACTGACCAGAAAAGAGGCCATGCCTCCTTCAGTAAGACTGATAATCACAGGCCACGCCTCTTTATCTGAGACTGACAGGCACATCAACCACACCTCTTTCACGAGGACTGACAGATACACAGGCTACACCTCTTTCTGAGAGAGTGACAGGCCCATAGGCCACACCTCCTTCACTGAGTGACAGACACATAGGCCACATCTTGCTCACTGACACTGACTGGCTCAGAGGCCACGCGTCCTCTAAGTCGATGACGCACAGAGGACACACCTCCTTCACTACATTTACGGCATTTGGCAGACGCCCTTATCCAGCGCGATTAACATTAATCTCGTTTATATAACTGAGCAGTTGAGGGTTAAGGGCCTTGCTCAAGGGCCCAGCACTGGGGCTCATGACCTTCCGATCAGTAGTCCGATATCTTAACCAGTAAGCTTCCACTAGAATTGACAAGCCATGACTCCAATTACTGAAACTGAGGCACAGAGTCTACAACTTCACTGTAATGGAGTCACAGAGGCCATACCTTCTTTACTGGAATTGAGGCCACACCCCCTTCACTGGGTTTTTGTTTACCACCATGGGCTTCAGTTTTTGCACTGTAACACTGAGGTTAGCGTCAGCGAATGTCAAGGTGCCATTTATTTCCCCCTCCTCAACGCTGCTGTGATAATTACTGCAGGTCTCGTGTTTAATGACCCTTTAATGACAGGCATTTATCACCCAGAACTTTTCCTCAGTTTCTATTTGCATCTCATATTTTTGGTGCGCATAGTGCAAACTACTGCAGGTCTTGTGTGTAATGACCCTTTAAAGACAATTATTACCCCGAATGTCTATTAATATTTCATTGTACAAGTCCCAGTTCAGCATACGCGCCATATTAGCATTTCATATGCATCATTCGTGACCGCGCTATTAGCCTAGCAGGGTGTATAAAATGATGAACTGTTATACTACACTGTTTATGTTAGTTAAATGTGTGTTCATTTGCAGTAATATATCTGGTGTATTGTACATTTAGACACCGTGAATCCAGCTAGCATTTGCTAGCAAGCTATATGTTTCACTCACGTCTCACGATCATGTTTTGCAACCGGCTGATAAAACTGTAACCTAAGCTCCGCCCCTTGTTGACCCAGGGATACCTGTCACTCAACCCCAGGAAGTGCTCTCCAGGCAGCTGTTGCCTACACGATGTGGTAAGAGTCGAACCCGAAAGCTGGGCTATCTGAATAATTAAACATGTGATGCAACCCACCATCAGCACTCTTCTCTCCTTCTGAAGTGCTTTTATGCAGATTTAAATAATTGAACGTGTGATGAAACGAAGGCTCCCACATCTTCCTTGGAAGCGAAACAGTCAACGCTTAACTCGGGATTTGAAATCCTCAGACGCTCACTTTGTCACTTGGGATCCAAACCAATCAGAAGCACTTTTCATTTCATTTAAATAACACATCAAACAGACGTACACACCCGTCCCGTGTCCCTTCTTTATTTTACACATGCGTACACATTAGACCAGTCACAATTATGACATTTCGAATTATTGTTCTTGAAACATCAACAATCTACGGTTTGACTTTATTTCCACTCGATGCTGCATTAATAACAAAGCGTAACGGCCCGTTCGCACAGGAAGTGACTACAGGTTGTTACGAGGACAGCCAGGAGAAACGAAACGACGTGTATCCGGTGTGTGACGATGACCGGCATGGCGCGAATGTCATCCTGAGTGTGTTTAAAAATTCTCATTAGACCTTCATAATAGTGCAACAATGCACATACTGTACATGTACTGGACATGTAAGCAAGTAAAATCTCTGTCTGGACTGAAGACTATCTAAGATCAACTCAAGTATTTGTGGTTACTCGATGATGTTATAATTGTGACAGTTCTAATACACACCACCTGAATAATGCGTAAATGATAGAAAGAACTGGGAAAAATTATAGAGAAAGAGATGAAATATTAAAGGTTCAGAGGTTAATCAAAATATCGGAAATAATACATGATCATCTAACTAGAAAGTAAGGCGGCTAGTGGTTTGCACTTACTTCTCAGCAGAACTCAAATCAAAGCTGGAGCCTCTCTCCAGGAGAAAGCAGGAGGAGAGGAGGAGGAAGAGGATGTGACGGTGGTGGTGGTGAGGGTGAAAGTGAAGGTAGGTGAGGTAAGCATGGGTGTGCAGGGGGGAAATTATTAATAAAGGGTGTTGGAATTTTTTAAATTTGGATGTGGCATACCTGCAAGAATTGGCATGTGCGCTCCTGCTGACAAGCTTCTGCTTTCACTAGCGCCTTATCTAGATTTACAGCGGCCTGCTGGTACACCTGGCGCGCCCTGCTCACCGTGAGAGAGGACGACCATGCGCTCTTCTTCGCCAGCTGTGCCACATCCGTGCCCGGTGCCGTGATGGCGCACGACGTGCACTTGGCTACGTCGCTGCTGCTGCGTGAATTCTTCAGCGTCGGCTCTGCTCCGCACGCCTCCAGGAAGTACTGAGACTGCGCCCGCTCCGGGTGACGTCCCACGGTCATGATGCCTGGCGCGGCATGGCGCAGAGGGCAGACGTCCCGCTCCAGTTCGTCCGAGCTCCAGTATCCCGAGGGTGGTGTCCGCTGCTTGGGCTCAGCCGATTTGCAGCGCTCGCGGCTCTTGCTCCGCTTGCGCTGCCGTGGTGTCGGCGCCGGCGTGTTCTCTCCGTCTGGACTGGCTTTGCTTCCGTTCATACTGCTCTTACTGTGTCCGTGCCCATGTCCACCGTGGTGAGGCCCCTCTAACGAGTGCGACTTGGTGAAAAGTTTCTGCACCGAGTGCACCAAGTGCCGGATACGCCCAGGACTGTCATTTCGCTGCTCTAAAGCGGCCGCAGCAGCCGCTGCACGTTTATACTGCAGTGTGTGATAGCCATCCCGTGCCATTGGAAGCTGCCGATCGAGATGTTCCAGCAGGCTAACTGGCACTCGTTGGCATTTTCCCGGAGGCCCCATTCCACCCGTGTAGGGCACGACAGCACACTCTTCTTTAGGCTCATGGCTTGTGCTGTAGTGGCGCCGCGGGAAGGTCCCGTAAGGCACCACACAATCCGGCTGGTACGAGCTCCGCGACGAGTAATACGGATGATCAGGAGGAGGTGGAGCCTCGATCTGGCTGATGAGGTAGGGCTTGCGATCACCGTGGTGACCCATAGGGTCATACGAAGGCTCGCAGGCCACCATGTGGTGGTGACTGCGGCTGCTGGAAAGGCCTTTCATCATCATCACGGGGCCAGGGTCACGTACACACACACACTACTAACGGCTCCGTACTCTCCCCACTGGACCTGTAGAGAATAAAACAAACATGTGATAAACAACTCCACACGCTAAGCTCATTGTAGGTAGACCTGATACACTCGATTCATTCCCAGTCCTTGAGACTCCACAGCTTATAATGCAGCCCTTGGCCAGGGTCTCTTATGACCTGGAACGCTCCTCCTATGTTCTAGAAATAGTGGATTTCCACCCTGGTAATTTCTGGGGCTTACAGATACAGTTTGCGAGGTTATTTCAATTCGAATGTAGACAAGAATGAGCAAACTTTGGACTAATGTTGCAAAAGTCCAATCCCTGACTTGACCCTCTTGTCTATTTCTATCTATTCCTCAAAATCTATCTGAGATTTAGTGACACTGATGGTGTGATTTATGACTTCACACCACTGCAACTGGAAATAATAATAATAATAATAATAATAATAATAATAATAATAATAATAATAATAATAATACCTGAGCATGCAGAGATTCCTTTACTGACAGCAGGGCTCACTTTATCTATTGCAGCCCAGTTCTGGATGCCTGACTTCAGCATACCATGTCTGCTGGGAAACCTGCAGTGATCTGAGGTTCCCTCACGACTCCAGCACTTTCCCACTGACTCTGGGATCTACCTTATTTTACTCTCCTCCTAACACCTCCCCCCCCCACACCACGATCTCCATAAGCAATCACGGGAAAAATGAAGATTGATTGTGCTATTTTTTGCAAACCGGTTGGATATATTTAGCCGAGGAGGATAAAACCGAGAAGCGGAGCGCAGCAGGAGGTCTCCGAGCCCTCTCCCCTACAGAGCAGCGATGCTCCTTGTGGCATCTCTGCTCCTCATTATTGCGCTCTGTCAGTCACAAAGCAGCATCCGTTTCATTCAGAACGCCGCTCTGTCAACCGCAATCTGGGTAATTGCAGGTGGCGAGCGGGGCCTTATTCAGCTGCGCTAATTACGGTGACGTCGAAGATGAAGAGGCGAAGCTGCCTCAGGAAGAGAGCGCTACAGGAGGGAGCGTGGAAAAGGGACAGTATGACTCGTGAGAGAGACAGAAGGAGAGAACAGCCTAACCCGTTATTAGAGAGGTTATTATTGGGCATTGTGACAATGTAATGGCAGAGGGCTACAGTGGCTTGGAGCACAAAGCGTCTGATCTCAAACACATGCGCGCGCACACACACACACACACACTCACATATGCACACAGGAAGAATGGGGATCATTTAAAGGAAGCCATTCTACAGAGAGCTGGAATCACGCAGGGATCCACAGGGGTCGCATTAGGAAGAATGGCTCGGTGCTAAGCACAGTGTATTAGCAAAATCGTCCATATGATCCATTAACTACCTGAATGTCTGTAGCGCTAAGAAACTACACATTAGCACATGGCCACTGTTCTTTTTACTGTTATTTATTAATCCAGTATTATAAAACTGTCCAGTGCTGTCCGTCACTGCTTACACCGTGAACCGCAACTGAACAGGGTGATGGGGTTCGTTTTCCCCACACAACACCGATTTTTAATAAAATTCACAGCGCATCTCGTGATAAAGACAAATTCCTACAGAGTTCACGCTCCGCTTAACTCGGGCAGACATTTTTACATGGAGGCGAAGGAGGCGATCGTGATCGAGAACGGCAGGGCTATACTACGGCTAAACGCTGCGGGTTTCCAACATGTAGTTTTATTTACGTACCGAATTCATCTCCTGTGTGAACAAGCTAAAAATTAGCAATGGCTAAATGGCTTGTTAGTCTGTAGTGTATATACACGGGTGCAGTGTACAAAATAACAGGTTAGCACCAGATTAAGGAATATAAGCGTAGCTTCGTAAAAATAACTACAGTAAAAACACTGGCACATAATTTAATTAGGCTAAAGTCGTAACGATAGCATAAAACGTTTCACTGGACAAATCAAAGCAGCTACTCAAGGTAGAAAAGGAGGCCGTAGGTTATGAAGCACAGTGATGCTGGAAGAATAGAGGAAGGTAAAAATAAAAAAAAAAGCAGTAAAAGAAAATAAGACTTGGACAGTGAGTCGTTCTCTCGAAGGTGACATGGAGAGAGTGTTAGCATTTTGTTACAGCAGTGGAGTTTAGGCAGCACAGTGGTCTAAAAACCACACACACACACACACACACACACACACACACACACACACACACACACACACACACAGTTCCCACTGCCCCTTCCAATTAGTATGATGTACACTACAGCGGCCACACTCCCTCCACATCAATTTGACACCACACCGTTCGATCAATCGGATCTCATTACGAGCCAAACCCACCGTCACGTGCTCTCACCGTGATCTTTTCTTCCACTGGCTTTGTTTCGTACAGCGTGGATTACACAAGCCCTTGTTTTGAAGTGCCTATAAAAGCACAATCACCACTTCCCAAATCTCCATGATGCAGTTCTGCCTGAACGCCCCGGAGACCTGCAGAATGAGAAACGTCTAACGGCTCGTGTTACGTCCCTGCAGCGGCCCCCGAGTGCGATCCGAGAAAAAGAAAAGATTCTCTTTTAAATTTCTTTCTAATGAAAAAACACACCTGGTAAAGCACATCCCCATGATGGGGGGAGTGTTATTACCGCCATTGTCACAGCACGAGACCCCTCGTCTACACGTCGTTTTTGTACAAAAATAAATAAATAAATAAAATTCTCTGGCTTGCCTTGGTCTGTCAGTCTTAATAAAGGAGGCGGGGCCTTTTTACCTGTCAATCTCAAGAAAGGAGGCGTGGTCTTTTTTGCTTGTCAGTCTCAATAAAGGAGGTGTGGCCTTTTTGCCTGTCAGTCTCAATAATAGAGGTGTGGCCTCGTGATTAAGTACAGCAAATGATGCAATTACATGAATTCATTTTGTCACCTGACAACCATCATTATTACAAATCTTACATTCCATACACGCAGAGACCTGTGTAAAAATATCCATCTGTTTGTTTCATAAACATTAATGAACAGGCCTCGCAGTGGGAGTAATTAATTTCAGAGGTGACGGGAGTCAAACAGCAGCAGAACAGGGACTGATGGAGATGTAGAAATGAGTAGAGAGATGACAGAAATGTTCACACTCAGCACTCAGGTGGAGCCACTTTCCTGATGAGGTCCCGAATTTAAAAGGTGATGAGGACACTAACAGGAACGCTCGTCTCTTCTGTCTGATCAGTAATCTAAATTTACAGACTGACCTCAGAGCCTTCTTAAAAGCCTGCCTTTCTCTTCCAGCAGAATAAATATGCATATCAGCTGCGGAGAACAGAACTGCCAGCTTTTAACCACAAAACAACAGGAGGAAGGTCTAGGAGTTCTTTCCTTCCGCTCCCTTTCCTATCCTTGTCTTCTGTTACGTTACTTTTCCTTCCTTCCACTTTTCTTGTTTCTTATCCCTTTCCCTTTTTCCTCCCTTCATATCAATTACACCTTTCTTTCCCTTTCCTTCATTCCTCCCCCTTTCCATCCTTCATTTTCCTTTTCTTTCCTTCCTTGTGTTTTCTTCTTTTTCTTTTCAGTTTCATTCCTTCCTTTCTCTTTCCTCTCCCTTTCCTTCCTATTACCTTATTCATGGTTTCATCTTTCTTTTCTATCGTCCTTTCTTTCTTTCATGTCCCTTTTCTGGCAGTCTATTTTCTTCCTTCATCTCCTTTCCTTCCTTCCTTAATCTCTCTTCCCATCCTTTGTCTCCTCCCTCTTTCCCTTTCCTTCCTTCCTTCGCCTTTGCTACTGCTCCTTTTCCCTTCCCCCTTCCTTCCCATTTCTTTTCTTAATCTCCCATTCCTTCCCTTGCCTCCATCTTTCTTTTATCCTTTCACCTTCGTATCTTCCTTCCCCTTTCATCTTGCCTTCCTTTCCTTTTCTCCCCTTCCTCTTCCTCTTCCTTTTCTCCCTTCCCCTCCTTTCATCACACACTCGACAGGACGAGAAGCTAACAGACAGTGTGTGCAGCAGATACATCGATCACCACGCGGCACCCTGGACAGGAGCCTGATTAATAATTTACATGGGCCTGTCATCTGATTCCCGCCATAACTCAATAATCACTTGACATTTATTTAGTGCAAACGGGATTACACGTCTGCAAAACCACATTACTTGTGTCTGGCTGAAAAATGTTCAAAATGTCACATCAGCTAGTACCTTAATGAGCAAAGGTGCTTGCTAATGATTAGCCTGAGTGTAAGGCAGTGAGAAGAGCCTGATTCTGCGGCTCGGCGTACGCCCACTTACTCCACGCTCTTTCAGGAAAAAAAAAGGACGAAGAGAGGCTTTGAAGTCAGCTGATTGTGTAATTAGCCGGCGTTCGTACAGCGGTGGCTCTGGTGCATGTACTAAATCGATGCATCGGCTCTTATTGTGCATTTCGGTGACTCAGAAGCCTTCCTGTGAGCCAGAAATAAAACGCAACTCGGCTAGATGCCGTCTCTTCCCACACACACGGAGAACTGGGACTAAGAACCGAGAGAGAGAGGGCAAGAAGAGCTAGCAGAAGAGTGTTCACATGCCATTAGAGCACTCCGTGACTGCTGTGTGAGAGTCACCTCAACGGGTTGACGTATACTGAAGCATTCACGCGTTTTCAGTCTGTTTAAAGACGCAGTACGTAGCGTTTAGCGCCCTCTGCTGCCTGCTAGGTCATACTGCAGCCGCGATAAAAACATTTATTTCATTGTGCATAGTTTCTGAATTAAAACTACATTTGACTCGTGAGTTGCCTTTTAGGGAGAAGAAGCAGAGATGGGAGGTGGAGCTTATTTCAGGGCCGGAAAAAAATGTAAACAGTGGTGTAAAATCTCAGGAGTACAAATCAGTCGTGGAGTTGTGTTAAATGGCGGCCGCCGGCATCCATGTACCGTTAGCCGTGTTAGCATTGTTAGTCATGCAGAATTTTTTTTTAAGACACACCCCTGATCTGATGCAATGGCATCGAATATCTGCTTTTTCTCTATATTACTTTTGTTGGGAGAGCGTTGTGAGCAGTGTGAGCAACACACACGCGCACACACACACACACACACACACACACACACACACACACACACACACACACACACACACACAAACTCCTTTTAAGTTATGATAATCAAAACAGCTGAGAGCAACACACTAGGTCTTTGTGAAAGTATGCATTAAAGTGTGTGTGTGTGTGTGTGTGTGTGTGTGTGTGTGTACAAATAAGTTCCACTCCAGAAATATCTCGGCGGACGTAGGGTGAACATCACCATGGAAACAGATGGCTTTCGTACAAATCACAGAAGCCCTGCACCAAAATGTTCATGTGCCTTTAAAAGCATTCACACACCAATACACACACGCACACACACACATTATCTCTGAGTGATCAGATAGAAAACACTACTACAACTAACGCTAATACTAGAGTATAATAACCCCTAATAAATTATCTCTCTCACACACACACACTCCATTAATACACTACTATTCATGTCATCCTGTGATGTTTGTGGGTTTTATGTTATCCACCATATGGTAATGCAGGATTTTAAAAAACAACACAATTGGTTCACTGTTGCTACGAGCTAGCATTAGCATAAAATCTCTCTCTAGGAAAATATATACATGCCTTTGAGATGATGTTACATACATTTCTGTTCCGTTATCTTGAGAAAAGTACGTTTTTAAATACCGAAGGCTTTTATGACTAGAAAGTTAGCCTTACGTTAGCCCTACCTTAGCTAGCTAGCATAGTTTCTAGGCAAATGATGGGCAAAATCAGAAGAACTGGTGTCATTTATCAGCAGACGTCTCACCGTTTCTGATTAGTTACATCTTGAGGACAAGTTTTAAGTCTTGTCATTGAAATTATTAAGCTAAAAACAAGTTTTAAAACTGTCGACAAGTCAGGAATTTCATTCCTCACTCTCGTCACTGTATTAGCTATTAGCTGAATGATAAGCTAGAAGTGTGAGGGGTTAAAGTGCTTCCTGGAGAGACAGGTTTTTTCCTTCTTACACTTTAATCCCGAGACCTTGCCTGCTCTCGTTCTCACTCTCTCTTTCTCTCTCACTCTCTCTGAACAAACAGTGCTGAGTAAGTGACTAGTGAAGCGAACTCTCCGGAAAAGAAGGGCAGCTTATAAATATTTAATGCAAACACAAACGCTGGCCTCGCTAATATCCTCATTCAGCACTCGGGCATGTGGGAAAACTAGAGAGGAATCAAGAAATCTCCCGACAGATTTAATCAGCAGGATTCAGTGATAAACTTCTCAGCACAGATTGATGGAGCGCAGATATTTTTCTTCTGTTCACAGATGCACGAGTGTGTTTTATCCAAAGTGAGCATTTCACTGCATTTTTCTTTATATTAGCACAATACACTGCTTAACAGACATGTTTCATTCATGATCAGTGTTCAACGATTCAGTCTTTCTGAACGAGTCAGTCAGGTGAACGAATCAGTATCGGTCACTGAAATGTACAGAGCCGTTCCTTTGGTTCAGCTGCTGCTGACAGGATTCGCAAATTCGAACCGCAAAACTGAAACTTGGACGCTAAAACATGTAGATTTTACATCAATTTACAGTCTATAATGATCCGTCTGTGTTTTAAACATCAGAGAGTCACATTTGCAGTTGCACATATGCCGAATCAGATCCGTGAATCATTTCGGTCATGGCTGAACTCCGCTCCTTTCTCGGTGTTTGAATCAGTGAGTCTCTTCTTTCAAGATGTAGATTCATTCCTTCTATCACTATTTCAGTCGATGAATCATTCGTTCATGGCTAAGATCCGCTCATCTCTCAAGTGTTTGAATCAGTGAATCTTCCTTTTCAAGACCTAGATTCGCTCCTCTATCACTATTTGACTCAGTGAATCATTTCTTTCATGACTGAGATTCACTTCTCAGTCGTCCAGTGAATCAGATGAGTTAAACGATTCCTGGACAGCTATTGTACAAACTAATCAGACTGCACATTCGGGTTAACTGTGCAACTGAACAAATCTGTGAGCAAATCTGAATGAATCATTTAACTGACTGACTCAAAAGACTCAATATCAACCACTCTAAATGATATCATAGTGAATCTCTGGGTACTTTAAAGGTGGACCAACTTCATTGTTGAACCTGCAGATTCCTAAAGCATTCTGAGGATCACACGCTGCTTCTTCTATCGATGTTCACTGTTCGCTGTTTCTTCTTTCAATAGGGTCTTGATTAGGGTTAGAAAAGCGAGGTGAGGGACTGTGGAGAACTTCACACAAGCCAATCAGCAGATCCAATCAATCAGTTACAGACTGGAGAGGAACAAACAAACGTCCACGGGGACCCGCAAACACACCGCGGAAACAAACGCAACTAAATTATACTAATTGACACACATCATCAGTTCAGTTCAGGGTGTGTGGAGATTGACAACATCTCTGTTATTCACCCTCAGCTCTGTGTGTGAGAGATAAAAAACAAACAAACCAACAACTATCACAAAACAAGAAGAGGCCGTTTGACAGAAAACTAAATACTCTTTTTTTTTTCTTTTTAAATAAAAATGTAATTTTAGCTGCTGTACTAACGTTAGCATGCTAGTCAACTTTAGTTTGTTAGCTGCTCAAATCACTTTAATGAAAAGGAGCGGAATGAGAGAATAACAAAACAAAAACTGTTCTTAAGTAGTGTAATTTTTGTTCAGCGAGACACTGGTTGCAAAATTATCGGCACCCTAAGAGTGGATATTTAGCCAAGCTTCAGGTGTAGATAAGGACAGCACTGACCATCTCACTACCTGCGGGAAAAAAACTACAGAAACCATCACAGAAATTCAAATGTTTTCCACGACAAACACCACTGCAAACCATCAGCTAACCATTAAAACCATTACCTGTTCTTAATGGTATCCACTAGACTAAACGTGAGCAAAAGAAGGCAACGAATTACACAGTGACCATTACAGTTTCCATTAAAACCATTACAATTCCCATTATAACCATTACAAATTCTAGGAGTTTCTCCTGTTTTTTTCAGCAGGATAAAATATCCAGCGAGGCTAAGAGACCAAGTTCTCTCCTGATTTTCTAGATTTCTGAAGCAAGAATATGAGTGTAGAAGTTGAATTTTTAAAATAGTTATATGTAATGATTTCTCAATAGTCATAGGGTGCCAATATTTTTGAAAGATGCCGTAAATAAGATATTGTGTGCTAGTGCTCACACTATGGCAAAAATTGCTTGCTGACAGTCAATCTAATAAAACATTACAAATTAAATGTGTGTGAGTGTGTGTGTGTGTGTGTGTGTGTGTGAGTGAGAGAGAGAGAGAGAGAGAGAGAGAGAGAGAGAGGGAAAAGCTGCACATTTGCCACCCACTCAATTCTGAGTCAACTCATCCTGCACCAAGCGTGGGAGAGCGAGAGAGAGAGAGAGAGAGAGAGAGAGAGAGAGAGAGAGAGAGAGAGAGAGGGAGAAGGAAAGAGAGGGAGAGACAGAGAAGGAGATACAGAGAGAGAGCGAGAGAGAGGGAGAAGGAGAGAGAGTGGGAGAAGGAGATACAGAGAGAGACCGAAGGAGATGCAGAGAGAGAGAGAGAGAGAGAGAGAGAGAGAGAGAGAGAGAGAGAGAGAGAGAATGAGACACTAAAAGAAAGAATATTTCTAATTCAAACAAAAGCCACCATTTCTCCTTTTTCCCCTCCCTCGTTGTGCGATGGAGCCATGTGATGATGGAGTGATAGTGTGATGGAGTGATAGTGTGATGGAGGTGTGAGTCTCAGTCTTAAGAATAAAGCTGATAATTTCACTCCTCACAGGAACGACAGAACGCTTCACCAAGAACGAGTGCAAACTTTGATCCCTAAAATAAAGTACGTTATGCTTCCATGGGAGAAGCGCTGTGTTACTGAATATCGTACTTTTATTATTATTATTATTACTTTTAAACGATACAAACGTTTGAAAATCTAAAACTTACTCGTTTCCACTGACACGATAAGACAGAAGCTACGGAATAAACATCCGGGACAAAATTTGGTGAAAAATCTGAGTGACTTTAGCGCGGTGCTGTATAATAGACTGTGTGCATTAGAATAAACTTCACTCTTTCATTTGGCTTTCAAAACACACACCGTATGCAAAACAGCCAACACCCAACCCCACAGACACAAAACCGAAAATCTCCTCACAGCAGCACGGTCAAAGCAGCACACACCAAGAGTGCACATTAATAATAATAATAATAATAATAATAATAATAATAATAATAATAATAATAAAAGCTGCAAGAAGGAGGAGTAACAAAAATGGTTGTTATTGCAACTTTTGACCAGTAGGTGGCACTGGGACAAAATTTTCTGCATAGCCTCAGGTCTTGGTCCTGAAGACACCTACGAAGTTTTATGTTAGTGTGCAAAATCGTTGCTGAGATACAGCCTCACTTCCTGTTCGGAGGCTTAGCTGACTCGTTGGCCTGTTACGGGCAAACCGTTTGAAGTATTCAAAATTCTTTTGATGATGTTTGTGGGCTTACTCTGAAGATGCCAAATTTGGTGCTGATCGGACATAATCGCTAGGAGGAATAGCAAAACAGCAGTTTTTGACAAAATCCAAGATGGCGGGTAATTAACGTCGTATCGGCACACGTGACTCGAAGAGACGTCACATGACACGTTTCGGCCCGAATCTGCAGAAAATCTGGGGTAAATTTGAAAAATTACAAGCTCCTCCGAATATTGTGGCGTTTCCTTGATTTTGGGTTGATTTCTGCGATCGGGAAGTCGCGGAATCCTGGAGGGACTGGATCAAAATAGAAACATCGCTGTTCAACACACGACCGGCAGCGTAAAGATGTGCAACTGAAATAAAATGAAACAGAAATGTAGAAGTGTAAATAAAGATCAAAATGGAAATATTCTTTAAAACAACTGAAAAATGCAATCCTGTGATTATTTTCTAAAAACTAATAAAATAACAGTAAAAATGGTGCTACAAAATTTTACAAAAGTTTGCCAGAGAAATAATTTTATCTGCTCCGTTAAGCCACAGTGCTCAAAGTGAGTAGATAAACGAGTGCAGGGTGAAGTTTTCCAGCAGTGTGTGTGTGTGTGTGTGTGTGTGTGTGTGTGTGTGTGTGAGAGAGAGAGAGAGAGAGAGATTCAGCAGTCCTGGCAGTCATCCAGAACAAAACACCAGAGAGATCAGTTACTGATTTCCTCAGGCCAAAGCTGATTCATTAATTGTGCTTCATTTCGCACGCACACACACACACACACACACACACACACACACACACACACACACACACACACACACACACACACAACATATCAAACAGCTTTTATTCACTTTTCACATTCTCCCAATGCAGAATGTCTCCTCTGCGAGGTTTCTGAGATTAGCATAAATAATACTGCGGAAGTTAGAACACACTCACACACACTCACACACACTCACACACACTCACACACACTCACACACACTCACACACACTCACACACACTCACACACACTCACACACACTCACACACACTCACACACACTCACACACACTCACACACACTCACACTTTTGCATTATTCATGCACAGCCTGAAGTTCTGAAGTGAATATTTTTAAATAATCAATACAGACGGAGGACAAAAGTGAAATAAAGACAAAAAAAAAAGAGAAAAGAAGTTAAAATAGTAGAAAATATCAACAGGAGAGGAGGAAGAAAATGGAAGTAAATAAAAAGGAAATAAAAGAAAACCTAAAAATAATCGGAAAAAGAAAAGAGAGAAGAAGAGAAGACAAAGTCTGGATACCAGAGAAGAGCAAAAAGAAAGAAGGAAAGAAAGAAAAAGAAAAGAACTGATGGAAAAAAAACAAAGAACAACATAAAAAGGAGAAAATAACAAAAAACAGACGGAAAGATAAAAAAAATAACAGAATAAAAGAAAAAAATCAGGAAAGGAGGAAAGTAAAGGAGGAAAATTCAGAAACGTTGTAGCTGAGCCGTACGATACAGACACAAGACTATATTTACTGACAGCGCGCGCGCGTGTGTGTGTGTGTGTGTGTGTGTGTGTGTGTGTGTGTATGTGTCCTGTCGTAAACATGACAATACCATAATTCTGTTTGACACATTAGAAGGAAAATGCAGATGAATGGAAAAAAAATGTAAAGATTAAAAAAAAAAACAAGAAAAAAAAGTCAGAAGAAAATTCAAACAATCAGCAGAAAAAACAGACAATAAGAAAAGAAGCAGAGAAAAAAAGAAAAAAAAAAGAGAAAACAAATAGAAGTAAAAGAAGAAAAAAGATGCAAAGAAAATGGAAAAAAAATCAGGAGGAAAGAAAAGAAAAAAATGGAAGAAAAATAAAAGGAAAAAAGCAAAAAAAAAAAAATCAGAAAATCGGGAGAAAAATACTGAATTCAGAAGAAAAGAAAAAAGACAAAATGGAAGCAAAGGAGAGAAAAAAACAAAGAAAAGAAAAAAAATTCAGAAGAGAATAAAAGAAAGAATGAAAGAAAATAAAAAAAAGTGTCAGTAAGAAGCGCAGACGACGCGCAGACGACGCGCAGACGACGCGCAGACGAAGCGCAGACGAAGCGCAGACGACGCGCAGCTCCTCCTCCCACCATCAAGCCGATTGTTTTCCTGTAACAGCACGTCCCCATGCGTTTCATTCCTCTCAGACCACACCCCTTACACCAACAAGCACAAGTTTTTATTTATTCAACAACGACACCTCCTACTTTTTTATCCATTTATAGTTACATTTAATACTCATGCAACAAGTTAGCTCCTTTTCTCAAAATATGCGGCACAAAGAAACCGCAAAGAAGCGGAAACTGCTCTGCATCTGTGGAAAAGTTCCAGCTTTACTTCTGACTGTTACAACACACTGACACTGGAGACTCCTTCCATAAACACATTCCTCCTTTCAGAAAACTTCACCATGTCAACAATATAGTGGAGCCTCCGCTGTACACGTCCCAGTGAACGAGCCGTTACTATGGAAACCATACCGCATAATCATTTAAAATGATGTCATCATTGTACAAAATACTGTATAGTCATTTCCTTAAGACACTGAATTAGGAATGTGTGTGTGTGTGTGTGTGTGTGTGTGTGTGTGTGTATTTGACTAAATCCTTCCTGGAAGCTTGCAGTGTGTTCATTAACAGTGTGAGATTTATTCTCTCTCTCTCTCTCTCTCTCTCTCTCACACACACACACACACACACACACACACACACACACACACACACACACACACACACACACTCAGAGCTCTTCATTTCTAATCCACATGGCTTTTCCCCAAAGGACGCCCCTCATGGGTTTGGTTAGTAAACGCCGCTATCTCTTCACTGCAGCAGGCCCGAGCTGCTTCGGCTTCTTTCCCATGATGCTCTGCTTCTGCTCGAGCATGTGTACGTGTGTGTGTGTGCTGTATATACTGTAAATTCCAGAAGTCAGCGCACACAACCATGTAAAGATGCACCAATAATCGGTTATAAGACACATTGAGATATTTACTGCTGGCATTTGTGGCCAGTGTTGGAGCTCGTGAGACCAGCTCTGGCCCCGAGTCGAATGAAGATAGATATCTATATAAAAATAAATGAATACCGGCACATTCCGTGTTTTTCATTCTTCTTAGAAGGTTACAAAACAACAAAACCGTTTCTTCTTAGTCTCTGAGAGCAGCAGAGATCCAACTGAAGAAGAATAAACTATTTACTCGAATTTTAAGTACTCAGAAATGTCAAAAAGCTTTTTTTTTTTTTTTTTTTTTTTTTTTTTTTAACAGCCGTCCATCCATTTTGTATACGCTCATCCTTCAGGGCCACGGGAAACCTGGAGCCCCTCCCAGGGAGCATGGGGCACAAGGCGGGGTACACCCTGGACAGGGTGCCAGTCCATCGCAGGGCATAAAAACAATGTAAAGATGTTTCACCCCACAGCGCTGTGGAGCTCTGGATTATGATTTGGTCGGAAGGTGTCGATATTACACGTTTATATGAGTGCGCTCGTTCTAATGCGATATTGTTTCCATAGTAACGGCTCGTTCACAGGGGCGTGTACAGCGGACGCTCCACTGATAATAAACAGATTCAAAATCGTCGATGTGGTGACGTTTTCTGTCGTTTATTTAACGTGTATGGAAGGAGTCTCCAGCGTCAGTGCTCCGTAGCGTTCAGAGGAAATGCCGGAACTTTTCCAGCAACTTCAGGACAGAGGAGTTTACGCTTCGCTGCGGTTTCTCGCGAACACGACAGGACTTATTTCTGTCGTATTAACTGTGAGAGAGAGAATAAAAGGAGAGAATAAAGAGAGAGAGAGAATAAAGAGAGAGAGAATAAAGAGAGACAGAGAATAAAGAGAGAGAATAAAGGCAGAGAATAAAGAGAGAGAATAAAGAGAGAGAATAAAGAGAGAGAGAATAAAGAGAGACAGAGAATAAAGAGAGAGAATAAAGGCAGAGAATAAAGAGAGAGAATAAAGAGAGAGAATAAAGAGAGAGAGAATAAAGAGAGAGAGAATAAAGAGAGAGAATAAAGAGAGAATAAAGAGAGAGAATAAAGAGAGAGAATAAAGAGAGAGAGAGAATAAAGAGAGAGAATAAAGAGAGAATAAAGAGAGAGAATAAAGAGAGAATAAAGAGAGAGAATAAAGAGAGAGAATAAAGAGAGAGAGAGAATAAAGAGAGAGAATAAAGAGAGAATAAAGAGAGAGAATAAAGAGAGAGAATAAAGAGAGAGAGAGAATAAAGAGAGAGAATAAAGAGAGAATAAAGAGAGAGAATAAAGAGAGAGAATAAAGAGAGAGAGAGAATAAAGAGAGACAGAGAATAAAGAGAGAGAGAATAAAGAGAGAGAATAAAGGGAGAGAATAAAGAGAGAGAATAAAGAGAGAATAAAGAGAGAGAGAATAAAGAGAGAATAAAGAGAGAATAAAGAGAGAGAATAAAGAGAGAGAGAATAAAGGGAGAGAATAAAGAGAGAGAGAGAATAAAGAGAGAGAATAAAGAGAGACAGAGAATAAAGAGAGAGAGAATAAAGAGAGAGAATAAAGGGAGAGAATAAAGAGAGAGAATAAAGAGAGAATAAAGAGAGAATAAAGAGAGAGAATAAAGAGAGAGAATAAAGGGAGAGAATAAAGAGAGAGAATAAAGAGAGAGAATAAAGAGAGAATAAAGAGAGAGAGAATAAAGAGAGAATAAAGAGAGAATAAAGAGAGAATAAAGAGAGAGAATAAAGAGAGAGAATAAAGAGAGAGAGAATAAAGGGAGAGAATAAAGAGAGAGAGAGAATAAAGAGAGAGAATAAAGGGAGAGAATAAAGAGAGAGAGAGAATAAAGAGAGAGAATAAAGAGGGAACGAGTGTTTATAGCTGCTATGACGTAAGCGAGAACAGGAACCAGCTTGTAAATGTAACTATAAACGGACAAAAAGTGCGACATGTTCTTTAATAATTAAGATAATAGTACTTAGCAAATTGCTGTGGTTTAAGAGGAATAAAAACACTGATGGTAACAGTAACTCCGCCCACTCCTGTTTATTATATTCCTAGAACAGTGCAACATGTTCTGCTCTTTACTCAACTCCTAAAATATCTTTTTAAATCGACTAAAAACGGACGAAATTCTCTGTCGATTTTTTCAGACTCTGAACGTTCGCTCCGAGTCACAGGTTTGTAGCACCGGCGTGATTAAAGACATCCTGAGAAAGACTAACGGTTGAAATTAGTTTCCTTATAAACGTTTCGATGGTCTTTAGAAAGGGCCTGAAACACCACCACGGACCGCGCGCTCAATTCATCAGCCTGCACACACACATCCGTCTTTTCATCGGAGATCTTAATAAATCAGAGAAAAGCAGAGTTCAGAAGAATCATACATCAGCCTCCTCCTCCAGGCCGAATCCAAACACATCACACATTCCTCACGCATCAATATTCAGCGGGTGTGATGTTATCGGATGGAGTCATTTTGATTAATTCCACCATGGTAAAGTTTAATCAATCATCACTCCTGCTGTTGACTTCAATTTTAATGGATTTTTAGCTCCGATTAAACACACGAGCGTCTCCAGCGGCTCGTACCGCACGGCCCTCAGTCTGCCGGTGTGGAGAGACCCCGAGAAGACTCCGAAATCTCAGTCTCTGTGTGTAACCGTGATGAAGAGGAGCCTCAGGCGGTGGTTTGGACACACGCACACACACACACACACACGCACACACACACACAGTCTGTCGGTTTATTAGGGCATGACCGAGAATTTGCTTTCTTATCCATAAAAGACGCTCAGCCGCAAATTCCGCGAAAATAATCCAAAAACACCAACCAAAGAACAGCAGAGTACGACGAGATGACGCACGAAATTCATTTTACATTCTACATATAGCAAATATTTTTGTGGCCATACCGGACTAATAATTCCCAGCAGATTTACAAACATTTCACCGATCGTCTTCGTAGTAACGCGCGCATGCTGATGAACGCCAATCAACCGTAAACTACGTCTTAGACACGCACTCGCCGGGCCTCGTTTTATAGGGTGCCATTACTTTCGTCCTAATACGAAGGCTAGTTCAAATCACGAAACGATAATTAAATCTGCACGTAACTGAAATAAATGAGCGATTTAAACCTGACAGAGTAATCCGTACACACACGCACACGCACGCACGCACGCACGCACGATTCGAAGCCGATCAGTCGAGGTTCATGTTCGCGTTCACGTCTCATTACGCAGAAATTTACTCGACTCAGGAGCGAAACATAGGAAGGTTTTATTTTGGACGAACTTGATTCTCATGAGTCTCGTGTGAATGCGCCTGTGTACGATTTTAGGAATGAATCGGTTCATATCCAGCGTGATAGACGAGGCCTACTACGATTACGACGCTGGAGACGGAGAAAGAAGGAAACTAGGGAGACCGGAAATTCCTACGAGAAAAAAACAACAACGGCGTAGCTACACCGAGTCTCCCGAACAGCATCTAAACTGAACCCATGATGAATTGCGTTCTTCATTAAAACAAGCTGCTTATTCAAAGTTAAAGCTGAAATTGTAGCGTTTTATTTTTTTTGTCGGTGATGAATGAGGCAGCCGTTATGAAACAGAGCTTCGCCACCATGCGCCACCTTCTCCTGCCCTCTGGGTGGATAAAAGCTCTCACACACACTCACACACACACTCACACACACACACACACACTAACACACTCGACAACACCAAATCAAATAACAGCTCTTTTCTTATTCTCCCCTCGGGCTGAAGTAACGGTCTGTAATAACACACAGGAAGTGAGCGTACAGGTTCATTCCTAACGCACATCGAGTCATCAGCTAACCCTCGCGGTCCTCAAACGAGCCAAACCAGAACCGAGCTCCTCTACTGCAACGTTTAAGAAGCCAGAGCGCCCGATTCTGGTCAGTTCCCTCTCCGTACGTCGTTCCGACGGCAGCGTCTAGGAAAACGGCGTTCGAGGTTAAAGCTTAAACAGCAATCTGTCTGAATGTCGAGAGAAGAAGAGCAGCGATCTGTGCTTTGATGCTCGCTAGAAGAGACCACCGAGGCCTTCAAACAGACTGCAGGATGTTCCTCAGATGCAGCAGCAACAGCAGATCAGCGAATATCGCTCAGTACTTCTGGATTATTCTAGAACATTCGAAATGTGAATGTATTACATCATTTAATACAACTGCTAGAAAATAACGCAATTATTAAACTATACATTTATCTAAAAATGCATCTGTTCGGCAGCTTCGATTATTTATAACCCAAAGCCTTTTACAAATAAAACGTTATTAGGGCTGGACGATAAATCGCTAGAATATCATTACTGTGATGAATGATTACGCGATACAATTTGCTGAGATATCGTCGGTATGGTGATGTATTTATTTATTATTTTTGTTTAAACGTTTTTAATAATTACAGATTCGACGGTACGGGATGGGACGCCGTTGATTTGACGTCATTTGTTTGAACCTTATTTGTCTTTGTAGGCCTTAAGGAAAAGTATCATCAAACTCAAGTTTATAAGCTAAATTATATATCGCGATACGCATTGTGTATCGCAGAAAAGTATCGTGATGTGATATTTTGGTCAGATCGCCCTGTCCTTAAATGCTGTACCTATATTTAATAAAACCTTATATTTTAGTTTCGCTAGCGTGATTTTCACAAATATTTGACCTCAGTTCCCTCCGGAAATGTCCAAAAAACCCCACAGAGATTATATGACTTCTTGTAAGCATTAAAAATTATGCTATACCCCCCCCAAAAAAATAAATAAATAAATACACCGCAAAATAAAAAACATTTCATTCTTATTTCATTTAAACCGGCTCAGTTCTTCCTTTCTGTAAAAAACAAGTCATTTTTAAAAAAGTATATAAATAAGTACATATTTCAACAAAAGACGACATACTAAAAGTTAAAGACGGAAAACAGATTTGACGATTGCGATTGCGGTGAGAAAATACCTGGAAGAGTTTTTCAAAAAACATTTTCGCTTCTCGTCCCAACCCGATCTCATCAAAAGTGGCGGAAGATTTCACTTCAGCTTCCGTCTCTCGCTGGAAGAATTTATAAATGAAATCGTGATTAGTCATCGGAGCTCTTTTACTCGTATACTGTGGCGTCACTCGGGCTCTCTCTCTCTCTCTCTCTCTCTCTCTCTCTCTCTCTCTCTCAGATTGAGCTGTTAACCTGCGAGAAAGGAAAATACCCCCCCCCCCCCACACACAAAGCTATTTAACTTAATGATGTCAAAATCCTTTCATACAAAAATGACAAAAGAAGAGGATGTCACGCCGCAGACGCGGTGAGACACGAAAGATGAATGTTAGCCCTTCTTTACTTTATCAACTATTCATGGCTCCTGAAAGAGCAGGTAGAGCTTTCAAGGACTCAAAAAAAAAACAAACCCCCCGAGGTCTTTTCTCTTTATACCACAACGCCAGTGAAGTCTGGAGTCGAATCACAGCTTTATATTAATGCGCTACATCATAATGCTTCAATAAATAAAAATGGTGAGCGTTATCAAATCGCTGTAGTATAAGGAGAATAAAACACGACGTGACATGCTGTTATAGCAAACTAATCATCTTTAGAGCGTTAAAGGTATAACTCCGCTTCATCACACCGCCCTGTCACCGATTATTTTCCGAGAACAGCACGACACATAATTCCTCTCGTGTTCGACCGTGACGGCGTAACGTTTTATTAGTAATCAGGATCTACAGATCTGACGCACCACAAGAAGCCAGCTAGCGTTCCTCTCGCTCTGTATATTTACTCTAACTGTAATCAGAACTAATGATTCTGAGAACCGTCGCTGTGTTTGTGTCGCCGTCTGCGTCTCCGCGCGGTAAAGTGTAAATATTACACTCCGGATCATATAGAAAAGTTAAGTGCGGTACGGTGCCGTATGGCGTCGTCATCCGGGGATGGAGGGATTAATAAACCCCTCGCTGCAGTGCGCACGGGGTATTAAGGGAATTCACGCAATCGCACCGACTCGCGAACGGTTTTTCATTTCAGGGAAAAGAAAACGAAACGAGGTGGGAGGCGAGCGAAAAACAAAACGGCAGCTTATTAAATTTCTCCATCACGCCAAAAACCACGTTCCAGAACACAAAAATATCAGCGGCTCATTTGAGCGAGGAATCAACGCGGAGGTCTACGGCCCTCGTTAGAGCCCGCGGTGGCGCACCGAAGCAGGGGAGGAAAGAAGACGAGTGAAGCTGGAGGAGAACCTGAGGGGTTAACAGACCTACAACACAGGGTTTTTTGTTTTTCTATTCTTCTGAGGACCTCCCGTATCTTACCCAGATAGATAAACATCCCGTAAATACGCTATGGCTTACTAATAGTTTATTTCACCAATAGAGTTCGTGCTGAAAAGGGGAAAAATTCTGAACGGAAAAAAGATTTAAAACATGGCGGAGGAAGCTTCGATTACACATTCATAAAACATTCTGACGGTACTCGAAGTCGGCCAAAAACGTCCCAAAGAGTTTAAAGTCAGTCTGAAACCTGGCGCCACTCGGACACGGGAACTTCTCGACGGAGCGTGATGAGCGCAGGAACGCTACGATCCGCAGCTCGACTCTCATTCATCACCGTCTTTTGTGATTCGAGGAAAAACCCCCACCGACCCTCGGCGATCTCCTCCAACCCTGATCTCCAATCAAAATTCAGATTCAGCCCCTCGTTTGCATATCAAGCTCGGCATCAGGCTCGTGTGCACCACACGCATGTGGTGGAAGATTACACCTTCTTTTTCTCCCGAGCCCGAGGAACCCGATGAATGCGTGCTTGATTGCGCGGCTCGTCCGTCAGTTTCGGCGCGAGCTGCTTCTCCAGGAGTCGTTATTCATGCAGACGAGCGCCACTGGCCCCGATCATTACTTCTCCTCGCTGATGAGGCGCCATAACGCAAACGACGAAAACACGGTGCGTCAGGTTGAGCTGATAGAACGAGCCGAATTCCCACGTGTGCTGAAACCGACAGGCTGCTCGATCTTCCGCACAAAATGGCCGAAAACACGCACACATTAAAGCTACTGAATATAAAAGTCCTATTTATGACGGGCTATAACCGGTTGGAAGGAACGTCTGACGAGAAAGCCGAGTTTCTCAACCTCATAACCGAAATAAACACTCGTTTAGAGCCACAAAAAGTGCTTGCAAGAGAAATGGGCGTGGCTTTGGGTGCGATGGATAATCCATGAGACACGCCCTTTATACAGTACATTTCACATCAGCCTCAAAAGCACATTTTAAACCTCAAAATACAGTCACATTACTGTAGCTTAGCTTAGCCAGCTAACTAGCACTAGCAGCGAAGATCACACATGTCAGAAATAAAATAACTAATGTGTATGTTTTTCCTTATTTGTTTGTATTCTCGCTCTTATTTAACAAAACGAAACACAACAAACGCAGCCCATCATGTTACCGATCGTGAAAAACGCCTCTGCCCTGAACATGTCGGAGCGATTAACCTGACCGCTTTACCGCCGACTGTTACGAAGCTCCGACGCTGGAGACTCCTTCCATAGACGTTCAATAATAAATGCAAACAATCCTTACAGAGAGCGATCGATAGGAAGGCTTTTTAAAATCCGTTTACGTATTCCAGAGCGTCTGCGTGGGAATCTCCAGCGATCGAGCCGTTACTGGAGAAACATTACTGTAGATAACGTATTAAAACGAGCGCGTTAATATTCATATAAACCTGCGGTACTGTCCGAGCCGCTGTTAGAGGAAACTCATCAACACCTTTTGACCCGATTCTTCTTCGAATCGTCAAATCAGTCCGGTGTTTGTCCGTTATTATGAACTCTCACGCTGCTGATCTCCCACCCACCGGCTTATTTATTTACGTTTCATGTTCTGGGAGTTCTGAGTGCTTTAAGTAATCCCCCCCCCCCCCCCCCCCCCAAAAAAAAAAAAAAATGAAACGTGGACTGTTCCGTAGTGATTATAAAGAGAACATACAGTATTATGATGTGCCTGTCGGATCGTCCGAGGCCCGAGGCGGTGTCGCACTCCTGCAGCTCTGTGCTGCACACATCGACACCACCACTCTACCAGATGTACTGAGATGAATCATCTTCAGCACTCACACACACACACACACACACACACACACACACACACACACACACACACACACACTTTATTTCTTCCACTTCTGTTGCATTACATACCCCAAACTTTTGGTTAAATGACCCTTGTGTCACTGAGTGTAGGAAAATAAATACATT